>NC_089762.1:32705890-32708390 GCF_040412425.1 Macrobrachium rosenbergii | reverse complement strand
GGGAGAAAAATCTAGCCTTGGTGGAAATTTCGCTTTTATTTTCTGGAAATAAAAGTAACAAAAACTCAGTGGAAAAATAGGAGGGGAAAAATCTAGGTTTGGTGGAAATTTTGCTTTTATTTACTGGAAATAAAAGTAACAAAAACTCGGAGGAATAATGGGAGTGAAAGCCATGTTGCACAATAATTATTTTAAAGGGATTTATTTTTTCGATAACTATTGGGAAATAGGATTGCCTTCTGCATTAGTTTGATAGATATTCTTTTAATATGTATATATATATATATATATATATATATATATATATATATATATATATATATATATATATATATATAATATATATATATATATATATATATATATATATATATATATATATATATATATATATATATATATATATATATATATATATATATATATATATATATATATATATATATATATATATATATATATATATATATATATATATATATATATATATATATATATATATATATATATATATATATATATATATATATATATATATATATATATATATATATATATATATATATATATATATATATATATATATATATATATATATATATATATATATATATATATATATATATATATATATATATATATATATATATATATATATATATATATATATATATATATATATATATATATATATATGTATGTATGTATGTATGTATGTATGTATGTATGTATGTATGTATGTATGTATGTATGTATGTATGTATGTATGTATGTATGTATAATAAGAGATTATTGCCGTAAATGAACAGAATACATACACATTCGTAATTGCCGTTATGAGGAATTACATCACAAAAACATTTTTCTTACGGTATAAAAGATAATCTTCGAACTTCCCGGAACTCTGATATTAAACTCTCGTCTGTGAGGAAACTTCTAAGGCATGATGCCGTACGTCAGTGAAAGTAATTATCTTAACGTAAAATTCTCAAAGGAAAATTTTTAGAGCCGAGAAAAATTGTATCCGATCCAACGAGAAATTTAGAGAAGCCATGTTTCCTTGTTAATGGCTAATTCATTGAAGCGTAAATTATCCTATTATAAAGTCCGATTTTTTTAATTCTCTGAAATATAATTGCGATGCTTTCATCATTGATCAAATGAAATAGTGAAATATTCAATATTAAACTCTGGGGATATAGTGCGACCATTTTTTTTATTAAGATAAATTGGCCGCATTGTATATAAAGGATGATTGAAAAAGATAAAATGTTAGATTTGGAAGTTGGAAATAGGGAAGCAATTAATTAGATTTTTAATGTTTAGTCGTCTTTTTTTCTAGTTGGCTTAAATAATGAAGACGTAATAAATATGGTCAGGTTATTAAGAAAAAGTCTACAAGTCACAGTGCCTTCCTGCTCGTCTGTCAGTTCTTCCATCCAGTTTTTCAGGGAATTGGATGATATTTGTGTGTCCCAATTTTTGTTAAAGTGGGTGTCAAGATCGTCTAACACTTCGTGGAGAGATCGCATTGTTCGCCTTTCTAGCTTTCCACATAGGAAACTGGGGTTATTATTAAGAATCCGTAAATTCGTTCCTTCATTTCAGTTACTGAAGGGTGATTTTGGTCCTGGTCAATCAACCTTGTCTTGGGGTAATGAATTTATTTCTGGTGATGGAAATTCATTTCTCGGTATAATGTGGTTCGGATTCCACAATAAGCTGTAGGTCCCGTTGCTAGGTAACCAATTGGTTCTTAGCCACGTAAAATAAGTCTAATCCTTCGGGCCAGCCCTAGGAGAGCTGTTAATCAGCTCAGTGGTCTGGCAAAACTAAGGTGTACTTAACTTATGGTCCCTTATTTCACGTGCGTTTTCTTTGGTCTCTTTCCTTGGTCAGGACTGAATCTATGGCAGTATCCTTATGCCTCAAAATGGAAAAGTAGCTTCTCTCTACCTTTTCTAGAGGTCGTACACTAACACCGATCAGACCACTCACCCTTGAGTGACTCTGCGCAGATAAGCAAGCCTCTGATTTCCGCACTTCGGAGGCTGTTTCTTTCCCTCTACTGTAAGCTTTGTATTCCTTATCCCATTCTCCTTTACCTGATTCTTGTAAGCTATCTTCCCATAAGAAGCTGATCTATTTATCCATGGTTAAGCTATGCCCTTCTGATTTTGTTCTATTTTCGTGTTTTATTTAGACAAAGGCCAGGGAATATAAATACGTTGCCAGTTTCGCTGACGTTTGCTCTTGAAATAGATAATTCGACGTCTTCAGACTAGGGAGAAAACAGAACTGGGATAGTTTTGAACTAGAACCTCTTAAAAATAGCCAGTATTAACTAGAAACAGCATCCGGGAAGCACAAGAGTGTGTGATTGAAGTGAATTCTGCTGCATAGATGGGACTAGGTCCTTCGATCACTTGATGACATTTCAGTGGCATTTTATGAGATGTCTGTAGTATAATTGTTCATATGACTTTCTGATCGTGTATAT
>NC_089762.1:32683390-32703390 GCF_040412425.1 Macrobrachium rosenbergii | reverse complement strand
TAAGGCAATATCTTCAGTGTAAAAGAGATGAGTGAAAAAAAAAGTCAAAAGTAAACGGTAAAAAAGTAAGAGAACCATTATCGCTTTTAGCCTAATTGGTAGAATTGTAGATTTCGAGAATTCTTGAGCTTGCTAATGAGAGCCCTGTCCCTTGATGACTTTCTTGAAAAAAAAAAAGTTAGGTTGGAATAAAAGTGGTCGGCGTCATTAAGTTATTAATCAAAATCAAGTACAAATAACTATAAAGTAAGATGAATGTCTTGTGGAGGGAATTGGCAGTAATTTTTTTCGTCTTGATAATAAAACCTATACATAATTTTATTATGTTCCTCAACAAGAGACGGAAGATCAAGGAATAGCCAGGGATGCTATTGACATTCAAGAGAGAGAGACTTTTCGTGTACCATATTTGTGTGTGCGTTTTAAGGGGTAATGGTACAAATAAAATGATGCATGATAATTTATCTTGTGCAAGATAAATTATCATGTATCATATAGTACTATTACCCCTTTAAGAATTCTCTCGAAGTATCGTTCCAAAGCCTTGAAATGGAAAGTAATGACTTTGCTACCCTTTTTTGCCGATAATCTATTTACAAGATGCTTTCTAATATTTAAATATACACATATTAGAATGCAACATTCTTTATTACCACTACAACGCATCTCAGCGCATTAATATTTTGAAATATATTGTACAGTAATGATTACATTTTCCTGCAATGAAATAAGATACTCGTATAATAATTAAACCTGTGTTATGTGTCTGTAGAATAGCATCGTAAGCCGGACCGAGAGTTTCAATATGGCCGCCCGAGGTCACACCATAGAGGGTATATACCTGGAGTTGTGATCACTATAGGCCTACCAGTGCTACGTAGTTCAGTGGTCTTCCACCAAGGCGGCACTGCAGAGCCTTGCGGCCATGTTTAAAGGTCTGGCTTAGTGTGATTGTGAATTTTTTTTTATCCTGAATGTTTAATGAGTGTTTAGTGTACGCTTAGAGTTTAGTGAGTAAGTGTTTAGTGAATGTTTAGTTTAGGGTTTCGTGAATGTTTTGTAAATATTAATGAATATTTAGTGTTTAAGAATTCAGTGAATGTTTAGAGAATGTTTAGGGTTTAGAGAATGTTTTGTGAATGTTTAGTATGTCAGTATTCAGTGAATGTTTAATGTGTAAGTATTCAGTGAGCGTTTAGAGAGTGTTTAGTGAATGTCCTGTGAATGTTAGTTTTTAGTGAATTTTTAGAGTGTAAGTATTCAGTAAATGTTGAGTGAGTGTTTAGGGTTTAGTGAATGTTTAGTGTGTAAGTGTTTAGTGATTGTCTGGGGTTTAGTGAAGGTTTAGTGCATGTTAATGTTTGGTGAATGCTTAGTGTGTAAGTATTCAGTGAATGTTTAGGGTTTAGTGAATGTTTTGTGAATGTTAGTGTTTAGTGAATATTTAGTGTGTAAGCATTCAGTGAATGTTTGGTGAGTGTTTAGGGTTTAGTGAATGTTTGGTGAATGTTTAGGGTTTAGTGAATTTTAGTGTTTAGTGAATGTTTTGTGAATGTTAGTGTTTAGTGAATGTTTAGTAAGTATTCAGTGAATGTTTAGTGAGTGTTTAGTGAATGTCTTGTGAAAATTAGTGTTTACTTGTTTAGTGCATAAGCATTCAGTGAATGTTTAGTGAATGCTTAGGGTTTAGTGAATGTTTAATACATGTTAGTGTTTAGTGAATGTTCAGTGTGCAAGTATTCAGTGAATGTTTAGTGAGTTTTTAGGGTTTAGTGAATGTTTTATGAATGTTAGTGTTTAGTGAATGTTTAGTAAGTATTCAGTGAATGTTTAGTGAGTGTTTAGTGAATGTCTTGTGAAAATTAGTGTTTACTTGTTTAGTGCATAAGCATTCAGTGAATGTTTAGTGAATGCTTAGGGTTTAGTGAATGTTTAATACATGTTAGTGTTTAGTGAATGTTCAGTGTGCAAGTATTCAGTGAATGTTTAGTGAGTTTTTAGGGTTTAGTGAATGTTTTGTGAATGATAGTGTTTAGTGAATGTTTAGTAATTATTCAGTGAATGTTTAGTGAGTGTTTAGTGAATGTTTAGTAATTATTCAGTGAATGTTTAGTGAGCGTTTAGTGAATGTCTTGTGAAAATTAGTGTTTAGCGAATGTTTAGTGTGTAAGTGTTTAGTGAGTGTGTAATGAGTGCTTAGTGAATGCTTAGTGAGTGTTTAGTGTTTAATGAGTGTGTAATGAGCGTTTAGTGTATAATGAGTGGCTAGTGATTGTTGAGTATTTAGTGAGTGTTTAGTGTTATTGAATGTGAGTGTATAGTTAGCGTGAGTATTTAGTGAGTGTGAGTGTATAGTAAGTGTGAGTGTTTAGTGAGTGTAAGTGTATTGTGAACATTATTGTTTAGTGGTTCTACATTACTGTTTAGTTAGTGTTTAGTGACTATGCAAAGAAAGTCCTGTAATTTACAGGAACCATTTATGCTAAACACTGCTTAGATCAAAGAGCAGGTGCTTAGACCTTGACCACAATGGCTGGAGTGCTTAGGCCAACCTGTTTTTGTAAGGTAATTTTTCTCTGTGAAATTGGTTCAGGTAATAATAATAATAATAATAATAATAATAATAATAATAATAATAATAATAATAATAATAATAAAGTATAGTACTGTGAGCTGGACCGAGACCTTTCAATATGGCCGCCCGAGGTCACAAGCTCGGCAGGGAGATCACCACTCCAGTGATTGAAGCTCATGACACACTGATAGGCATCAAGACGGGGCAAGGCTGTTGTGAGATAAAATCAGCATAATCCTACATACAGGAATGTATTTCCTCTTCTCTGTTAATAGATACAACAAAAAAACTTATCGTTATTGAAAAGTATATGTAAATCCAAACAAGAGAAAAAAAATCCATTGTTGGAGGTGCATTCAAAGATGTTTGTTTTTCTGCGGTTTTTCGATTTTACCTCAAACCTGGAAATAATACTGGAGGGCCCTAAGTGACAAAGAAAAGCTCAGGCTAACTGAAAATCTTATTCACTTTTCTATGAGCACTAAGATATAAAAGGGAAGGGTAAGTTATTTATTATTACATTTTTTTTTTATAAGTACTGAAATTCTTTGATTATTAATAGTTAACAAAAAGGTCGGACTTTGTCCTACATTGTGATGGTTAAGACAATAGGATTACTGTTATTTCTCTCGCTCTCTCTCTTTCTCTCTCTCTCTCTCTCTCTTTCTCTTTCTCTTTCTCTTTCTCTCTCTCTCTCTCTCTCTCTCTCTCTCTCTCTCTCTCTCTCTCTCTATATATATATATATATATATATATATATATATATATATATATATATATATATATATATATATATATATATATATATATATATATATATATATATATATATATATATATATAAATAAATGTATGTGTATACATTCGTTTGTTTGTCTCTCTCTTCTCTTTCATGAAAGCATTTATTTGTTTTTCTCTCCCGTGTCCTTCCTCCACCATTTTTCTCTCATCCTTTGTCTGCAGGAGAGTAGGTACATCCCACTTTGTTGCCAAGGCCCGGTATCAGTGGGAGGATGATAATTTTTCAGTAACATGGATTGAATCAGAGCAAAGTGATCTAACATGCTGTAAATATTTACTATCTTCTGTTGGGGTTAATAAAAAGGGAGTTGAGTTTGCAACCTTAACCCTAAATGATGATAACACAGAACCTGTGATGGGTTACATGAAATATTTGTGATCTTTATAATAAAAAATTTCCCTTTCATTAACACATTGTCATAATTCTCTCTCTCTCTCTCTCTCTCTCTCTCAATTCCTCTTCTTCCAGTTGACGCAGTTTTGATGTCTCTTTTAATATGTCATTCCAGCCTGAAGGTTCCCTTTGCTTTGTCATCTCGCGTCTTTTTTATGACAAAAAACAGGTCATTCAGGAACCCTGGATCGTCAAGGGACCCCTTGCTGCGATCCTGCGTCTGTGCCAGGAATCTAAAATCCTTCAGAATGATTCTCAAATTCCAATAGTAAATATAATATATAAAAATAGGTAGCGACAACAGTCCGATGACTGTCCTCTTGGGCGACTTATGACTGACTGAGAATTTCTATCTTGTTTAGGGGATATCAAAATATCTTCTCTGAAACTTTGATCTCCAACTACAGCAGGCGCCCCCGCCTCCCACACTCTCTCTGTCCACTTTTTATAAGAGAACATATCCTTTACTATTTTATGATTCTCTCTCTCTCTCTCTCTCTCTCTCTCTCTCTCTCTCTCTCTCTCTCTCTCTCTCTCTCTCTCTCTTCACTAGGTCTAACCGTATATAATTTATATTAGGTTATATTAGGTATCTCATTTATTTTCTCACACTACAAACATAATCTATTAATAATATCCTTTTGTTAAAGAAATGATAAATATATATTAGGAAATTCTCCCAACCCTTTCTCAGTTTAGTAACATTTTATTATAAAATTTATTCAGAATTCTCCCAAACCTTGCACAGCGTGTTATGGTAATGAGGAGACGTCATCAGCCTTTGCCTGTATAGGAATCTAAAGTAATTCAAACTCTATTGCGACGCCTCGCTTTCCTACCCCTCATTAACTTCAGATTAAAGTTCGCTAAGTGTTTTGTACCTTCGCTTTTGTTAAAAAGCGCTCATCGGATTTTTTAAATCGGCAGTTTTCGTTTTATTTTATTTCTTGGGGACAAAGTCCTCATTCGGTTCCCTTGTCTGACTTTCGGCTTCACCAGTTAGAGCTGTTATCTTCTCACGAGATTCAGGTCGCTTTTTTTAACTGCAGAATATTGGTAATTTATCCAGACATAATTTATTTTTCGTAAGATTTCATCAAATTATCTTTTAAGTTCAGTCTCTTGCGTTTCCCTTGATGGAATCACGTAAGGAGAAATTGCAATGAAATCCTGATTGTAATCGCATATTATAAAATTTTCTTTAAATTCCCAATGCTGTCGCCCATTACAACTTTACGCGGACATCATAAGGAGCAAAAATGGTTATTACAATAGTTCTTAAAATGACACTTATTGAATACGAATTTTAATAATGCATCGCTAAATGATATGAGATACGTCATTTTTCATTAACGTTAATTTTAACAGACAGCGCAGGTAATTAAGTAAGTTCTATTTTGACAAAATGTGAAAGATATGCATTGACATATAGAGAAGACATTTCTGTGAATAATGCGTTTACACAGAGTCGGTAAAACTATATGCGACGGAAGTCAAAAGTATAATAGATTATCAAAGTTTTCCAGAATGATTAAAGAAAGTGTAATTTTGGCTTAAAGTTATTATCATTTCCAGGCAACGTACAAGGTCCTCTGAAGAGCCCATTAAGTTTATTTTGTTGCAAAACGTGCACAGGGTACTATTTTTTTCCAGCCCACAAGTAATGTTGCTGACAAAAAACAAAACTAGGATGGGCCCAGAAATGTACCCTGTGGAAGGCTATATTTAATAGCAGCAGTCATATTCAGCAATGATTTTGTTGCCAGCTGTAGAGGACATGCATTGAAGACATTATGCATTATACCGAAGGTTTGATGTTTAAATCAGAGTTGACATTAACATCAAATTTATCAAAAGTGTGTCTACGTCCATTGTTATGGATGGTTTTAGTGTTAAGTACTGTATTATATGGTTCCCGTTCATTTGTGTCAGAGACAAAAAGGGAATGTATACCTCGTAGGTAATAAGTATTACGTACACTTATTTCAAAATAATGAACAATCGTATACAGACTCAGTTGACTGTTAACTGTCTTATACCCTTTTCAAGCCATTAAAAAAAATGGAACGAAACGATTCATGATAGGTACGCGGAAGGCATAATTCAGCAGAAACTGTTTAGAATTAAAGGTTCAGTGAAATTGCTCTGATTTACCCTTAGATTAGGTTAATATTTTCCTGTTATTAACTAATAAGTGAGAGATGAAAATTATGCTGGATCTAGAAGAGAATATGTGGCAGCGTTTTTTTTTTTTTCTTCGTAACTGATTTAAATTTTTTCTCAGTAATCTGTAACTCCATGGTTGCTATCTTTAAAGTGATGTGAACTTAGTTTATTTATCATGAGGTATCATTATACATAAAAAGTCGAACCTTTATTGATCACTGGTTCTGGTACATAATTTTCCTTACGATAGAGCAAGCTAAAGTTTCTGATTGTAATACAATTTGTTGTTATGATGAAGAAAACAATTACAGACATTAAAGTGTCTCAGGTTTAATTTTAGATCACTCATTATTTTGTTCTATTGTGAACTTAAAATATACTGATTTATGTCAGTATACCACGAAGATATGATTTTATTTTTCTAGAGTCCGACCTTTAGTATTTTCAAGTAAATTTTATGCTACTCATTTTGAGTAGCAGCCTTCCATAGTAAGTAGAGTTTCATTCATCTCATTATTAACTTTTTTTTCCATGAGCATCAAATTTATTATTTATACAATGAGCTATTTTCACAAAGACTTGCGCGATATTAATCCGGTATCCATACGCGTCACTTCCGAGGTGCTATTATTTAGTACCAGACATAGCGAAAGTTCAATGGGACGCCGTGTTTAGTACTAGCCCCTCGGTGATCAAAGTAGTATATACACCCATTTCTATATATTTCCGTATATTAATAAACAATATCTTTGATCCCCGAGGGGCTAGTACTAAACACGGCGTCCCATTGAGCTCCCGCCACGTTTAGTACTAACACCTCGGAGGTGACACGTAGGTGGATACATAACGGGTTAATACCGACCTGCGCCAGATAACGGCTCAAACTAACTTCTCTTAGAAGTATTATATGAAATTTCGGCTCGCTATTAAGCCCAGCATCGCCAGTTACTACAGAAAAGACTGTATAGTAAGGTCTGGTAGATGAAATGTTTATCAGGCGTCGCTGTGGTTTTCAGATAATGTCGGAGTCACTAAGTGGATCAGCAACTCACATCCCGTCATTCACAGATTTTTTTTTTTTTTCTTACATTCAAAAGTGTCGATTCTTTTCTTTTTTTTTTCTTACATTAACCCTCATCATCTTGTTACCTTTTTATTGTTCAGTATTTTTCGCCTCATTACTTTTCTTTTATTGTTCACTTGTTTTCACCTATTACCTTTCTCGTTTTCTGCAAAAGAAAACTATTGAGATGGCTTTGCCTGTCCGTCCGCACTTTTTATGTCCGCCCTCAGATCTTAAAAACTACGGAGGCTAGAGGGCTGCAAATTGGTATGTCGATCATCCACCCTCCAATCATCAAACATACCAAATTGCAGCCCTCTAGCCTCAATAGTTTTTATTTAATTTAAGGTTAAAATTAGCCACAATCGTACGTCTGGCACCACTATAGGCACCAACAACATATGCCATGGCTAAGAGTTTCACGGGCCGTGGCTGAAAGTCTCATACAGCATTATACGCGGTACAGAAAACTCGATTGCGCAAAGAAACTTCGACACATTTTTTACTATATTATATAATATATTTACTACCTTAACATCTGTTGAATGTTGCTGTGAAGATTAGAACAATACTCCTCCGTGAGACAGTGACGTTTATCAGGCAATTTCTCAGCAGTTTATTTTCGTTTTACCCGAATCACTGAGGTCGAAGTGATATGTTGCCGCTCTCTCAAGTAAATCACATAATCTGTTATAAATCGTTCAGATCGCTTGCCCTTCCAAGAATGCAATCTCTCTCTCTCTCTCTCTCTCTCTCTCTCTCTCTCTCTCTCTCTCTCTCTCTCTCTCTCTCTCAACCTGATACCAGACAGTATTCCGTTTATTAGAAAAGTTTCCATGGAAACAAAAGAAACGTGAATAAGAGCATTTGCAACAGATTGAAGAGGTATTTTTAGAAACCAATTGAAGCATTTAATGAGGGGTAAAGCAGTCTTTGCAACGAAGGCATAATAGTAAGACTTAAATGGGTCGCCTCTTTAGTAAGAGAGAGAGAGAGAGAGAGAGAGAGAGAGAGAGAGAGAGAGAGAGAGAGAGAGAGAGAGAGAGAGAGAGAGAGAGAGAGAGAGAGAGAGAGAGAGAATTCATATTGTGATGTCGACTTGTCGAATTCTTTCTGAAAAGGAGAAACCACAGGGGTATTCGTTAAATTTGTCTGAAGGATGGTTAAACTGAATGAAATTAAGATAAGAGATAAACTCATTCGTTAGGGAGTTTTGATAAGGAAAATGAACGCCCAGTACAACATCCGAAAAGTTTAGTTCACCATTATGAAAACTCTTCTGAATTTAGGAGATAATTACATTCGAATGGGAGTTTCAGTGAATAGAGTGAAACCCATTAAAAGTGAAAACTGATTATAACACAATTAGCAAATGGGGTCGTGGCGGAGACCGAAAAGAGGACTCTGATTCTGGCAGTCCCCTCCAGAAGGGATTCTAATCACGCCAGTTGCATTAAGCTTCGAGACGCTTCCTTTATCCTTTCTTTCATTTGTTTTTCTCTTCCTGTCGAAGCGAGGGATAAGTGGCGTGCCGTCTTCTTCAAATTTCAGTAATTAAGAGAACGAATATAATATAATAGATGGCCATCGTGTTTATGTGTAGAATGAACTTATGGGAACGGCATCAAAATGATGACATGCAAACATGTTTCATATTTGAGACTTTTTTTTTTATTTGCACTCAAATTTCCCAATGCGTATGATTCTAATGCCTTTTTCAATTCTTGACCAAATTCATTTTTTTTCTATCTCTCACGAGTGTATAGGATAGAATTCAACCCCAATATGCTGCTTATTTGTGACATTAAAGCGTACACTTTAAGTGAAATTATTGCAAATTATTAAAACATGGCATATCTGTGTTTTGTCGAAAAAAATATGTATAGGATATTCAAAAAGAAGAATATGATTTCTTGATAATTCTACTTAAGATTTCTCTTACGTTACATTTTCATGCCTAGAATTACGATTATTAATTTTTGGTTTTAACAAATGAGTTTCGGATGATATACATGTTAAATGAGTGTCACACTGAGGTGCGGAGATTGCCTCGTCTAGTGCCTCCTCTTTTAATTTACCAGATGACATAGAGTTTGATGAAGTACCGATCACTGACATAGGTTATTTTTATCATTCTGACTTTCTCTTCATGCGCTTCTGACACTCATAATTAATTGTTCAGGTCAAGTGATGTGTATTGGACTTTTAAGGAAACGCTTAGCCCGGTCCGCTGCTCTAAGCCTGAAGTGTTACTATTGTTAGCCTCATACATACATACATACATATATATATATATATATATATATATATATATATATATATATATATATATATATATATATATATATATATATATATATATATATATATATATATATATATATATATATATATATATATATATATATATATATATGTATATATATATATATATATATATATATATATATATATATATATATATATATATATATATATATATATATATATATATATATATATATATATATATATATATATATATATATATATATATATATATATATATATATATATATATATATATGTATACATACATATATATATGTATGTATATATATATATATATATATATATATATATATATATATATATATATATATATATATATATATATATATATATATATATATATATATATATATATATATATATATATATATATATATATATATATATATAGTACATTTCATCTCAATGGAGGATCGTTTCCTAATGTTCAAAGATAAAGCCTTTAATGGTAGAGATAAAAAGAAATTTCTGGTGCAATCCCACGAAGTGGGAACCTCCGAACCAGGACATAATTTGCATCTCATTATGAACTTCATCATCAGTCTTTTTGCAATTTGAATGTCACTTGATATTTTCCTCGATGCTCTCAGATTTTACATTTCATCTTAAGCAAATTGCTGGATATATATATATATATATATATATATATATATATATATATATATATATATATATATATATATATATTTATATATATATATATATATATATATATATATATATATATATATATATATATATATATATATATACATATACTCTTATGTATGAAATATGATAACACTCAGTTTATATCCCATGATTTCATTATTTACGCATCTTTGAAGTTAACTGTAAACATAAACGACTGATATGTTTTAGATAACTTTTACAATTCCATTTTTCTTTCCCTCTCTAATGGCATGACAACCAAAGAGTGTAATGGCTCTGATAACATCGTAATGTTTTAGTTTTTTCATTCCCTTTATTTTTAATCAACGCGGAATCTCTCTTCCTGGTCCCCTTTCCCTTTATATATGAATAGATGATTATGATGGTGCTTTCATGTTTCGGTGGCTTCGTTAATTATGTTTTATTTCTTTTGCCACTAAATCTCTCTCTCTCTCTCTCTCTCTCTCTCTCTCTCTCTCTCTTACACATTTCATACGCTTTCTGAGCTATTATCTTTCATTGCTTCACTTTTCAGTTACAAAACAGTCTGTTATTTTGAGGTTTTCCGTAATTGTGTGTAAAAATGTCGGAATGAACTTAAACAGCGATTGTACTGAAGCTGATACTCTCTTTAATAGGTATGTGTTTATTAGTGACCTAAATACCTGATCTATTGACTATCCCTTAAAATTGCGTTTTTACATTTCATGCAAAGTCGAATTACGTTATAAAGGCAACACACACACACACACACACACACACACACACACACACATATATATATATATATATATATATATATATATATATATATATATATATATATATATATATATGTATGTACATAATATATATATATATATATATATATATATATATATATATATATATATATATATATATATATATATATATATATATATATGTGTGTGTGTGTGTGTGTGTGTGTGTGTATAAAATAGATAGATAAACAGACAGAGAGTCTAAAAGGAAGAGTATACCGTAAGACTAAAGAATAAACTCAATATACATATAGACACGAAATCGGTACTTATTACCTACTGGCAAGTAAAATGTTCCCAGCGATGAATAATCCCTTTCCATTCCGCGTCGCGTATCCGGCTGAGGTGCGTCCAACCGAACTGAAGCAGACTTATTTCATCGCCTGATCGGATCACAATAATGACGGGTCGGTGATACGGCACTCGATCAAAAACAATTGCAGGTCGGAAGCGTTTAGCCGGCAGTGACAGCAGATACAATTTTTTTTTTTTTTTTCTTTTTTGGATGTTATCACCAGACACATTAACACAAAAATCACAGCGGTTCAGGGTAGTGACTTTGGGTACTGATTATTATTATTATTATTATTATTATTTATTATTATTATTATTATTATTATTATTATTATTATTACTATTATTGTACTGATTTATCTTTAAATATATGCATATACATAACTGGTTTGCTTCTCCATTTTAAGACTCATGCTGCTAAGAGTATTTTTTAATTATTATTATTATTATTATTCAGAAAATGGATCCTATTCATATGGAACAAGCCCCACCACAGGGCCCATTGGCTTGAAATTCAAGCTTCCAAAGAATATTATGGTGTTCATGAGGAAGAAATAAGAGTAGATAAAGGGAAATACAGAAAGAAGAGATGTCACTTATTAAAAAAATTAAGCAATAAATTAATAGATTCATAAATAGATTAAAATGTATTAAAATACAAAGGGAATAGTATTAGGATAGTAATGCATTGCAACTTCGCTTGAAATTTTAAAGTTTCAGTTTCACGACATCCTCAGGATTCGTCGTTTCGAAGCGTAGAACGAAATTCTTGGGCACCTTTTTTTTATTTATTTTTTTTTTTATTTGGCGAGGTCTTCAGCTGACCTTCGTGCAACACTTGTAATCGAAAAGTTAGGTATATCGACAGGATATAAATTTCTTGTTTGACTTGAGCAATCTTGATTTTTGTATTGAATGATAGATCTGAGGATCAGTTTAAAAACAATTTAAAAAATTAAATGCCAGAATTCATGATCGGTGGTTGGTGAATTTAAACGAAGATTCGGTGACACTTTAATGCTAATTGTATTGAAGGATTTCTCGTGAGCTCAAACCTACTGCCTTCTCATTTTCCATCACATGAATTGTAATTCAATAAGCTGGGTTAGAGTTTTGCCGGTCTAATTTCCATGAATTAGCATATACTCCTATCTGCTTTTTTTATGCAACCAGAATTATTCATATGGGCTCTAGTATTTACACTAGAGGGATTAACATCAGTTATAAGAACTATCGATTGAATTTAGGTAGTGATCGTAAGTATGGAATTTAATCTGAATGGAATACAATGTTGATCAGACTCTATGATGTATTTCCTTTCAAACCAATAATTGTATAAAAGCTGTTCAAAACTAAGACGAGATAGTTAGATGACACTGCTGACATCGCTGGATTACTTTTCATCTTCATTTCTTGTAACTGAAATTAGCTGGAAATATCCTCATACCGAAGTCGAAAAAGTTTGCTTAGAGGAAATTGCCATTGCGTCTATTACAGGGTGCAGAGAGATCGGGTGATTTTGCAAGCTCTTCGCCCAGAATGGTAGGCACAGGAAATTAACACTGGAGCGATGCTCTATTTTTATTTTTCGTTATTTTGTTTTTCGTGGAAGCAACGCTTGCATGTTCGTATCTAATATATTTTTTTTCATATCACGTATCATATTGTTTAATCGCAGGGCTATTAAAACGAAACTGAACACTGAAAAAGTAATATGCAGCTCAACGTATTCAAATCCTACTCTTTTTCAGCATCAGAATAGATCGAATCACTGCTGAGACATAGTTCCCTTTTTCTTTGAGATATAAAGCATTATTTTTTTTTTTAAGTTTTAAAGCATTTTTTTGGAAAATATAAAGCATGATTTTTTTTCAAAATATAAAGTATGATTTAGGAGAACATTTTGGGGAAGTGTAAACCATATCTCTTAGATATTTCAATAATGGTTTCACCCTGTTTAACGGTAGGGTGAAGATTACGTTGTTAAGGTCTTCCGTTTTCTATAACATGATGGACTACATTTTGGCAGCAGTAATACTGACCTCACTTTTGTTGTTCTTTCTGTCTTCCTCTTACCTTGCTATCTCTCTCTCTCTCTCTCTCTCTCTCTCTCTCTCTCTCTCTCCTTCCACCTCAGTTGTTAACCTCAGGAGTCAAACTAACAAGCGGTTAACTAATTCGCTGTCAAGGCCAACAACAGCCAAACTGGAACTTCGGGAACGTTATTTGCATAGGAGCGTTTTCTCATGGTCTCCGAGGCATCAGGGAAGAAGACAAAGTAAGAGAATCCTTTTCAAGTTTGAATGCCTCTAACCAGTGCAGACCAAATAACAATCTCCCTTAAAAACCTTGCTAAAGATGAAGACTGATTGTAATTCTAAACGTCATCCTGCAAAGGACCTTTTCTTCAAAAAACCGGGACTTCCAAAAGACAAGGCATACAAGCATTCGTGTAATAACATATTTCGAAGTGAAACTTATTTTGATATCACATCAATTTCTCGACAATGATATCCTGCATTGATATCACTGTTCTTTCAAATGATATGGAAAGTGGGTGGTTCATTTTAAGGTATAGCATGCTAAGGAAACGAATATATATATATATATATATATATATATATATATATATATATATATATATATATATATATATATATATATATATATATATATATGTGTGTGTGTGTGTGTGTGTGTGTATGTATGTATGTATGTATGTATGTATGTATGTATGTATGTATGTATATAGTATCTCTCAAACATCCAATCATCGTCTATAATAGGAGAATAAAAGCATCCTCTCATCAGGTCCTGCCTCCCACTTACATATATGCCTTCCTGACGGAGGTCTCCCTAGGAAAACTTTCACGACCCCACTCTTAGTAATCCAAAGGGATTTCCAGCCTTCGGAGAGAGCCTGAGGGTTTGATGACAGGAGTCTGCTGGAATTGGAAAACAGAGATAGAACGAACAGTCTTGACGAATAGAGGGAAGGGAAACTTTTAAACTAATTAAAGAGCGAAGAATTCGCAAAACGAAATGAAGAGAAGATATTAGGGGAAGAAATAAGTGACAGATATCAGTCAAAGAAAGAGACGCAGATGACGATTAAAGGATTCAAGCAATTGTGTGTTTGAATTAGGCAGTGCAGGTAATTTGCATAGCAAATTATAGAAAGCATTTCATAATAATTTCTAATAAACAGCTGTTGACTCGCAAAAGCCTGTATTTATATGCCACTAAAATCACTTGCATGTACTTAGCTGCATATGTTAAGGAAATTCATATATCAGTCCATCTGAGAATTAGATTTGGCTGACTTTTCTCATACTTTCCAATAAACAGCTGTTAACTCGCAAAGCCTGTATCTGTAGGCCACTAACATCACTTACATGTACTTAGCTGCATATGTTGAGGAAATTCATATCTCAGTCAACCTGAGAATTGGATCTGACTGACAGTTTTCATACTTTCTCTTACATGTAATTATTACTAATGTTAACGATAATGAATTCTCTTTACATTAACAGGTAGAGTTGAAGTTATACATATTATATTGTATATAATAACAGCTTGTGTAAAATGGGCACTTCCATTTACGTGAAAAATTTCAAGCACATTATTATAAACAGCCGTAATGTCTGATGAAAAAGTCAGTTATTTTAAAACGAACGTTAGTAATAACAATGATCACATTGGCTTTTACATCTAATGTGTACGAGTAATTATTCAGTGTTTTAATGAATACAAAACCCTCTAAGCAGTGATATCCTACAATATATTATTATCATTATACATATGTATATACATATACATACATACATACATACATACATCATACATACATACATATACATACATATATATATATATATATATATATATATATATATATATATATATATATATATATATATATATATATATATATATATATATACATACATATATTCTATAATAAAATACAACATAGTTTATATTGTACCCATGGAATCAGGAATATCATTACGTGAGGTCTTTCCTCGTCTGGTTAATAGATTATTCAAATTCTTGGAATAATGAGAAAAAAATTCAAATTACCTTTAACATGAAGTCCTAAGGATAAAACTGAGTGATGATAATAATTATGATTAGATGTTTTTTATGAGCTGAGAAGAGCTAGGTCAGAAAATGGCCTTTTTATCGACAAAATGAAAAACATCTGATTATGGACTGTGATACGATTGCTTAAATAAGAGTAGGGTGACTGCGTATGAATCACAGATTCTCTCTCTCTCTCTCTCTCTCTCTCTCTCTCTCTCTCTCTCTCTCTCTCTCTCTGGAAATTAATTCGCGTGAAAGCCAACCTTTCTGATAAATGAAATAGTTTTTTTTTCTACTCTAATTAAAAAAATATCGATATCTCTTTTTTACTCCAATAATCAGACAAGTGTATTTAGAGTGAAAAATAAATTAAAAACGCGATTTTTTTCAGTATTTTTCCATCCTCTTGGTATAAATTTCCAAGGAAAGTTATGCTAATATATTTCGTTTCGTAGAAGTCGATGAAATTAGTGAGACTTTTAGATTTTGCTTAATAATATTTTCCTTACGATGTTCAATCTATCCAACTAAACAGGTGTCTGGGCAGTGCGGTTTAGTAATTTATTTACTTATTAGTTTGTTTAGCCATTTATTCATAGCGCCTGCTTTTATGTTTTATTTGTACTTTTACTCAGTAGAATATCCTATAAAAGTAATGTGGGAAATAACAGGTGTCAGCAACTCGTTCCTTGAGGATCCTTTTGTCAATGTCTTAATTTCTCTATTTTTTCGCCTGTTTCTTATTTTAACCATACTAGTTCTTTGACCATCTGGTTGATATATATATGTATATATATATATATATATATATATATATATATATATATATATATATATATATATATATATATATATATATATACATATATATATATATATATACATATATATATATATATATATATATATATATATATATATATACATATATATATATATATATATATATATATATATATATATATATATATATATATATATATATATATATATATATATATATATATATATATATATATAGAGAGAGAGAGAGAGAGAGAGAGAGAGAGAGAGAGAGAGAGGAGGGGGCGGTTGCGCTATTCATTCCTAGCCTCTCCTGCAGCTGTTATTGGGGTTTTGTTTATATGTCCTTCGAAAAAAAAAAAATTCTCAAGCAGGTAGGAAAGTTATCATAACTTCATTGCCGCGTGGAATAATTCTGGTCCACGATAAATAAACCTCTAAATAACTTTTGCAAATCTAATTTTATTCATAACATTCATTCCCAGCCTCTTCCGCTGCAACTTCCTCAAACTAGCAGGAAATTCACCATAACTTCGTTGCCGCTTGGAAAAATTCTGGTCATGATAAATCAACTTTTCAACAACTATTGCAAATCTGATTTTATTCATATCAAGTGTCCTGATGGAACCATAGAACCTGCTGTCATCATTCAACTTACTTTTATTGTGCCAATAACACTTCTTTCAGTAATTTCAATCCTCTTGACGTTTCTTCTCTGGTCCTCTCTATTTTCGTGTTCTCTACTTCTTCAGCAACTGTGTGGATACTGTCGATAATTATTGTTATCATATTACCTTGTGTATCTAGATTGTGTGTATTGTATTTGTATATTCCATGTATATGGCCCTGAGCCGAAATAAAGCTTATTATTATTATTATTATTATTATTATTATTATTATTATTATTATTATTATTATTATTATTATTATTATTATTGTAAAATCCATATAGTACTTTCATCTTTAAAGGTTTTCTTGATAGTTGGCCAGAACTGTATTCCTGCAGTATTCTTTAAGGAGTATGTATGTGACTTGGCTACTGGCTTTGTCGTTTCTTCGCCAGACTGAAACATTTCTGACATAACCTACCTCATTTAGACATACACTTATTCAGCCTGTACCCAGGAAGAGTGGCTGCTCTAATCATTCCAGCTATCATTCTCCTGTTTGGGAGAAAAGTGGGTGAAATAAGGCGGTGTAGTTTTCATAGGTATTAAAAGGAAAGGGGAGAAAGCATTAGGAAGGTAAGACAAGAATGAATGGGAGTTACGGCAAGGAATGCAAGATGAAGAGTGGAGAGTTGTGGTGGCTTTTCTCATAGGCGGTTTAGTTTCGGTTCATTATTTTCTACACATACCCATGTACACACACACATATATACATACATACATATATATATATATATATATATATATATATATATATATATATATATATATATATATATATATATATATATATATATATATATATATATATATATATATATATATATATATATATATATATATATATATATATATATATATATATATATATATATATATATATATATACATACAGCAAAGCGGACCGGACAAGAAGATATTTTGTAATTCTTTCAAGAACATTAGCAAGCCAAAACTTTTAAGAGATAAGATTAAGGGATTCAACATCAGCTGGTTAGCAGTTCAGTTCATCTACGAACTCCGCCACGCCAACTAAACTTCCCTCGCAGCTCCGAGTTTCTAAAGAGAAGGAAATTAAGTACACCTTAAATTCGGTGAAGTTCCAGAGAAAATTCTGGGCGATGTCAGGTGCTGGTTGCTGTGCCAGACTGTCTACGTCCGCTTGGCATTCATGAAGTTTGTTTATGCGTATATATATATATATATATATATATATATATATATATATATATATATATATATATATATATATATATATATATATATATATATATATATATATATATATATATGGAGCCTCGACGGCACAGTCGGTTACAGCAGCAGCTTCGGACTTCGTAGAGGCCTGTGGCGCTGGTTCAAATCAGCAGCCGACTGATCAGAGAGGCGGACACTTTGCTATCCGTGTAGACACCCAGGGTTTTTGTATGTAATCAATGGATAGGGTTGCTTAAAAAGCAAATGGGTGTTACAGACTAAATACACACACAAAACAAAGCCACTCCAACATCTGAAAACATAACAAACATCTCACACGTCTCGAACTCTCGACCTACCCGCGCAACAACTTCTTGCTGCTCGGAGAAAGGGCGTTGGGTCTGGCAGAGAAAGGGCGTTGGGTCTGGTATTATACATGTACCATACGCTACCGGGGTCTATGCGTCGTCAGGCAGGGCAGCCGATCGAGACTACGGTCTAACCCGAAGCCAAATCAAAAGTCCTTCAAAAGAAGGCATCGTGCTTACCCCATACAAAAATGGGAAAAAAAGCACGTTAAAAAGAAGAATATATATATATATATATATATATATATATATATATATATATATATATATATATATATATATATATATATATATATATATATATATATATGATATATATATATTTATATATATATATACATATATACATATATATGTGTGTGTTATATATATACATATATATATATATATATATATATATATATATATATATATATATATATATATATATATATATATATATATATATATATGTGTGTGTGTGCGTATGATATAAGGTTTTTTTAAGCGATAAAATCTCGCGTTACATGACACTGATAAGATTACATAAAAAAAAAAAAAACTGTTACATTAAATTTATTTTGGAACCTCCAAATTCTACGATCACCTCATCGTTCTATATGCATTCATGGTTCTGATAACGCTCAAGTCAGCCATATAGTTTTGAAAATTATGAAGAAAACCTACCAATGAAAGCATAATCCGTGAGAAAAACTGAGACGCGATGATTACCTGAGGTTTAGTATTCGCCGAAACTGAATAGGGACCAGTTAACGCTCGACGCTCAGTTGAAGTGTTGCGATGTTGCCGGTTCTGAACTCAGGCTCATTAGCAAACTCATTAGTTTTCATTAACACATTCTGTCTCCATTATGCGTAAGTGAATCCCATACGTCACAGTCATCTATTAAAACCCAAGGCCTTTTTCATGTTACTTGACTAGAAATTATTATTACAAATTACTCTCTCTCTCTCTCTCTCTCTCTCTCTCTCTCTCTCTCTCTCTCTCTCTCTCTCTCTCTCTCTCTCTCTCTCTCGCGTCCTGCGAGTATATGTTGGTGTGCGGGCATATGTGGTTATATCTAGGTAAATTTAACATTTTGAACAGTTCTTTTAAATAACCATATTTTGCAAGCAACCATTTTTTTTTATATTTATATTTTATTTTTTGTTCTAAGCTCATATAGAGCTAAGGCAGTCTTGTAATTTTAGGAAAGTTATTGTTCAAAGTCGATGCAATATTTATGTCAAAAGGCCAGGACGCCCTAGGATCATTTTGACACTCGAAAACAGAATATATTTTCAAAATATCAGCGGATATGACGAAATGCTGAAATCCCCATATCCCCAATGCCATACGAATTAACATATCAAAATATATCACATTTTATTTTCCTCGCTTAGGAAATCTTTCAGAATTTTGTCCAAAATAAGAAGAAATTATTCGGTAAGCTAGATCCTGACGCATGAATTTGAAAAAAGAAAAGAAAAAATGATTCCAGTTTCCATCGATTTTAAAACCATTGGCAGAAACGAAATGATTTCAGAATTTACGTCTCCTCTTTTTTTTCTATAAAATACCCTTAAATTGAACTGATAGAGGAAAAGGAATATGTGAAAAGGCGCAAAAATTCCTGACGCATTTTACGTTCTTTCAGAAAGCTGGCGATTCGGGTTCAAGTTGATGCTCTAAAAATGTGGAGGAAGAAAAATAAGACACGAAAACCATGAATGCCGGAGATTAAACCTGAATTTAGACCTCTGGAAATTATCACTCCGCGGATAAAATAATACAAGAAAGCTGAGGGCATGAAACCCACACGAATATGAATCTATAATTAACAACATATGCGCAAAATACTT
>NC_089762.1:32673390-32678390 GCF_040412425.1 Macrobrachium rosenbergii | reverse complement strand
TGTTAGAAACACCTGGAAAAAGCTCATTAAAACAGCGACCCTGACAAGTGATTAGGTTAAGAAGATTTCTGCAATGTCCACTTCCTGATTAATGGGTTTTCTAAGCAGTTACGGTATCCTACAATAACGATTTGGAATGGATTATCTCAGACAGTAAGCTTAACAGTACCGTGCTGGATGGATTTGCTATCGTTTACACAGAAAACTTGTTCAGAGAATAATTAGTTATTATAACTGAAGATAAAGGTGGATGACATATTTATATTGATGTAATTTATCCAGTTTGATGTAAATGTGTTCACCAGCAAATACTGTATTTGCCCATCTGCCTACTTCCAGTATATCTAGGAATATATTGATGAACGTTTCCTCCGTAATTGACTTCTCCCATCCTGTAATCTGATCCTCGGCATTTTTTTTTCCCAGATTTACTCTTGATCATTTTTCTTTTGAACATTTTTTTCTTAAATTAAATTTAAGGTGAATGTACTAGATAATCTGTTGCAATTGCATATGATTAACTTGGTCATATCAAACAAAATTAATTTATCGGTATTAAAAAAAAGGTTATTAATTAGAATATACTAGAAAATGCGTTATAGTTGCATATGATTAACTCGTTCATAGCTAAACGAGGTTTACTTTACTAAATAATGAGTACAGTCTTAAAATAGAGATTAAAAGAAATAAACGCAAAATCCTTTATAAATAAAACCCCCTCTGATAAACACAAACGGGAATGATGGAAAAACCTCATCTGAGAGCTTCAGAAAAAAAAAAAAAAAACACAAAGCGAATTTCCTGTCCACAAAAGGATTTTGACTTACCAATCGCGTTTCGTCTAGCGGATTTTTAAACATTTATCGGAGTAAACAATGATTTTTCTCTCTCTTTCCAAACCTTTTACAGCGTTTCAAATCATTAACTATTATGTTTTTATATTGGATTTTTAATGATGGTAGTTGAATTTCTTACGAGTTTCTATTTGGCTTCTATAATAATAATAATAATAATAATAATAATAATAATAATAATAATAATAATAATAATAATAATAATAATAATAATAGTGGCCAGAGTCTTCATATGGAGAAACAAATCCACAGTTATGTAAATGCACATATATACATTATATACATTTACATACTGTGGATTTGTTTCTCCAATAATAATAATAATAAAAATAATAATAACTTCGCCATACTGTTAATAAAAAATAATAATTAATATAAAGTAAATGTGTTTACCTATTGGTAAAGGCATATTTGACCTTCAATAGTGTGGTTGCTTTAGCACAAAATATAGGCGGATCCCCCCAAAAATTTGTTTAGTCTTTTCCAGTCAATTTCCATATTTTTTTTTATTCTTGTATCATGATAAAGATGACAAACACATCTGGAATTCGCTGTACTGTTTCTGAATTTCCCCTTCTAAGAATGTTATTACTTTCATCAATTCTGAAGATTTCTAGAGAGTTAAAAACTCGTTTTCATTATTTTTTAATATTTTTATTTTTACCAAATTTTTCTTTCTAAGAATGTAAATAAAAACATCAATTCTAAAGACATCTGGAGCGTCCAAAGTTCTTTTTTATTGTTTATTATTTTTTTTTATTTTTTACAAAAGTGGAACATTTAGGGTTTGGGTCGAAATCCCTGGAAGTCCTTCCTCCTATTTATAACTTTCTATTTTCCCTTGGACACGTAACTGCCAACATTCAACCGAATTTGCCCCTCCGTGACACATACAACTGCCCACTGCCTTTTCCATTTGTAGGCCTATCTCCAAAAGTTACTAAAACCATTTTCTTCTTCCACGAAATACTTTTTTTTTTTCTTAGAAATACTCTTTGGTTTTGATTAATTCCTTTTTTTCCATTTGCGTTGTCCTTCTTCTTTCCCACCGTCCAACGTTAAGGGGTCGGTTGCCTGATGTCTTTCTCCACTGCCTTCTATCAAAGGCATCATCCTCCACCAAACCTCTTTTCTCCTTATCTTCCTTCACTCTATCTCGCCATCTAATTCCCTGTCTCCCTCTCGATCTTCCTACTCTAACAGGTTCTTCCTAAGAGCTCTTCACTACCTCCTCGTCACCCATCCTTAACACATGCCCATACCATCTCAATCCTGACTCTCTTATCACCTCTGTTATCTGTACTGAGCCTGCTCTTCTTCATATTTCATCATTTTCCAATCTCTCAAGCAGCGATATTCCCATAATCCACCTCAGCGTTCTCATCTCTGTTCTCTCACGATTTACTTCCTCTTTTCTTCTCAGAGCCCAAGTTTCTGATCCATACATTAACACTGGTCTTATAACACTGGTCTCTCCACTCCCTACGTGCTTTTATATACTGTCCACTTCATGACTTCCTCCCTCTTGGCTTAAAAGTAGATTGGCACCTGCTTTGTCTGATTAAAGTTGATCAACGTGATGGGAACGTAACGTCTTTTCCCCACGCCGGTTTGTCCTGTTTTATGTCTACCCTTTAGCCTACACACACATAATCCCTCTTATATATATATATATATATAAATATAGATATATATATATATATAAACTTTTCCACCTGCTTTGTCTGTGGGTGTGTTAACACATATGATCAACATATATATAGATATATATGTATGTATGGAACGTAAGGAATTCATTTTATAAAGCAAGGAACATACATTATATATTATATATATATATATATCTATATTACCCTTTATATATATATACAGTATATATATATATATATATATATATATATATATATATATATATACATATATATATATATATATATATATGTATATGTATGTACATATACATATATGTGGGTACATGTATATATTATGTATATATATATGTATGTATGTATGTATATATACATACATACATATATATCTATATATATGTATATGTATATATGTATATGTGTATATATATATACACACACACACACACACACACATATATATATATATATATATATATATATATATATATATATATATATATATATATATATATATATATATATATATATATATATATCTCTTTCCTCTCTCTTTGTGTGTGTGTGTTCGTTTAAGTGGGCGTATGAATAAATTTCACATGAGCTTGTTTGCAGTCATATGTGCTCTATTATAAGGTTAAATATCATACTTGTAAGTGATATACCGTCAACCTTTTACAAGTGTGTCAGAAAATTATTTATATTTATCTTATTTTAAAAAATTCAGGTCGATGACTTTCGACAGGATTTCAAGGATGTGATGGGTTTGATATTTTCCGAACCTGAACAAAGTTTTGTGTTGTTTCCTGAGAGAGAGAGAGAGAGAGAGAGAGAGAGAGAGAGAGAGAGAGAGAGAGAGAGAGAGAGAGAGAGAGTTCGTACATTCGAAGTTGTATTTAATATTTTCATTTCGTGCCATTAGATTAATCACCTCTGAGTGAAATTAGCATAAGCAGTATGGCTTTGAAATGTATTAACATGTTACAATACATTAGGCTAACTTTTCAGAATCGACTAAAATATCAGCATTTTTGTGAACTGTATGTAAAAATTTGCCTGTTAATGGGCAATTCTAATGTAGACAGATTTAACTCTATTTTATGCAATGTATTATACTGAAGTATTTCACACACACACACTCTCACACACACACACACACACACACACACACACATATATATATATATATATATATATATATATATATATATATATATATATATATATATATATATATATATATGCAAATGGATAAAATTCAGTGTATGAGATATTTTTTGTCATATGTTAAATGTAATTTTATCTGGATTCTTAACATAAGTTAGCTTCCCTAAAATAGCATGTATTACTAATATTATTCTTTCGAAGGTGCGTGCGTGTGTGTGTGTGTGTATGTTTAACACGAGAGAGAGAGAGAGAGAGAGAGAGAGAGAGAGAGAGAGAGAGAGAGAGAGAGAGAGAGAGAGTTGGGGATAATAATTTCATTTTTTTATATCATCTTGCTGCCGACTGCCCGCCTTCCTGAAAACAGAAGGAGGAAATTTTGCAGTCAAACTTTTCATCTCCACCTGCAGAGCAAAGTGCAAAAACTTGTCGGAAATTAAACTTGCCCTGAAAAAGAGGAAATGCCTGCCTTCCACACGATAATTAAGTTTTTCAACCGGTAATGAAAGTTTCGCCACCCCGTCCCCGCCCCAAAAAAAAAAATGTCTCCAAGAAGACTGCAGAGTTGGAGTGTAGATCTGATTGCGACTGCATGCACAGGAATGAAGAATTCACTTGTTTTAGGTTGCTAATTGTTTTTAGCTTGTTTACTCCAGAATCGGCTTGTTATTTGCTCAAATTGATACTGACGAGGATCCCTTCGAATTCCTTTGGGGGTTGGAGTGACAAATGAATGGGTTATCGGTTTTCAGAGGAACGCAAGCGCTTCTGAAGTTGTCACCATTCGCTAGACGTGTTTTGTTGTTTATGCGTGTTTGTTCCCCGTATGGGGGTACTGTCATCAGTGCATTTCCCACGGTACTCAGTAGGCATTTCTTATGTTATTTGTAGCGTCCCTTCCGTCCTTACCTGCAACACGCTTCATTCCCTTTTATTGTATCTCCGTTGATATTCTCGTTCTTCCGTCTTGCTTTCCCATCTCTCCTAACAATTGTTTCAATATTATTTTCAGCGATGAATGCCCTCATATGTCCCAGCACTTTGCCTTTGGCCTAAATTTCATATTCCAATTCCAATGCATGTTTGATCGTTGTTTGGTGGAATTATACAGTGATTTTTTTAAAAATTCTGTTTATGGATTGTTCTCTGAAATATATGCAGGATACAGTAAGTAGCTCGGGTGTTCACTAATGATCTCAAGTTTTGACAAAAAATATCTGAAAATTGGTAAACTTTTGACTCCTCTAGATTTTTGGTCTTAGTTTTGCTTGGAAAATATATGCAGGAGAGAGTAACTGGTTCATGTGTATACTAATGGCCTCAGATTTTGATC
>NC_089762.1:32653390-32670890 GCF_040412425.1 Macrobrachium rosenbergii | reverse complement strand
TAATTTTCTATATATTTATGACAACGGCTTAAATACAATTATAGTGATGGAATTTGAACCAAGTGATTTGCTTTTGCTAATATCAAATGTGGTATTACTGGTTGGTATATCAACTTCCCTCAAGTACTTGGAAATAAAAGTAGAGTGGTTAGTGTCGTGGCATGCCACTCAGATGTCGCGGTTCGCGTCTCCCCTGGGCGATGAAAAATCACTGGGTTTGGATCATGATCAGTTACTTCTGCAGTGTGGGGTCTGCGCTGGGAGGTTGAAACCAACATTCTTTGGAAGCTTGAATTTCAAGTCAGTTGCCCCTGTGTGCTTGTTCCATGTAAATAGGTTTCATTTACTGAAATAATAATAACAATTTTGCAATTACTGTGTATGTTTTTTTTCAGTTCTGTATTCTATACCTACATACTCCGATATGATTGTTATAAATATCGTCATTCTACACGATTATTACTGCATAACTTTGTATACACGTCAACCATACAGTATGTTTCTACTGTTCTTTTTTTCAAGCAATACAAGCATCATACGCGTCAATATCTACTGTTCACCAAGCAATTTGTGTTAGTATGGTAACATACGTCTGTATGAGTATTTGTGTATGGGCCTTTGTACCCTTATTTATTTGTGTGAATTTGAAAATATATCAAAGGGTCACTTTCTTAGGCATTTTATTCCAATAAATTTCATCCTTACTTATAATTCATTCATAAACATATCTCATATTCATTATCTAACAATAATCTTTACCATCAATATTGTCATTACAGGCTGACAATACTTCTTAAAAGAACTTGGCTATTGATCAAAGTATTGGTATAAATACTTCTGCGGCGGATACTTAAAATTCTTTGACAGGTTATTTTCTATCATTAACCTTGGTTCATTGAAGATTGTTTTTGCCAGG
The DNA here is from genome assembly GCF_040412425.1 of Macrobrachium rosenbergii. Taxonomy (NCBI): domain Eukaryota; kingdom Metazoa; phylum Arthropoda; class Malacostraca; order Decapoda; family Palaemonidae; genus Macrobrachium; species Macrobrachium rosenbergii. The sequence goes on along the minus strand of NC_089762.1, from coordinate 32,669,974 downwards.
CGTTTAGGAAAGTCTAATTTCTATTTTCGTCAATACCTCTAAATATTAATTACAGTGAAACAAGACGACCCTGTAACGAGGCTATAATATCGAGAATTAAAAGACGCAGTAGTGTTAAAAAATAGTTAAGTACTAAGTTAAAAACGAAAAAGAGAGACTTTCAGATACTATTCCGTATCCCTTATCAGTCCTTCTGAGCGGTCAAGTTAAGTTAAGTATACCTTAGTTTAACCAGACCACTGAGCTGATTAACAGCTCTCCCAGGGCTGGCCCAAAGGATTAGACTTATTTTACGTGGCTAAGAACCAATTGGTTACCTAGCAACGAGACCTACAGTTTACTGTGGAATCCGAACCACATTATACCGAGAAATGAATTTCTATCAGCAGAAATAAATTCCTCTAATTCTTCATTGGCCGGTCGGAGACTCGAACTCGGGCCTAGCAGAGTGCTAGCCGAGAACTCTACCGACTTGGCCACCGAGGAATTCCTACTGAGCGGTAAAACAGTGGAGGGAGCTTGCGACAGCATCAGGAAACTGATATAGAGAGGTTTCTTTTAACAGTGTTGGTCAGGTAATTACTTTGCTGCAATGCTAATAAATTAATGTATATTCTTTTAATATTTATGTTGTCAGTACTGCGAATTCCAAGGTAGTTTCCCACCGACAAGGTAATGATTATACAATGTAATTTAAAAAATTTCTCCAAATAATTCTAAGATTTTATGAGAATTAACCATAATATTAGAACGCCTCCACAGAATGAAATGTTCTTACTGGGCGACCAGCGAATAAAACTAAAATCTATTTCTCCTTTTTTTTTTTTTTTTTTACAAAAGGCTTCCTCTGGGTCACTTGGTGTTCAGCGAAGCGGTTAATTTAGAATCTAAAAGATGTTGAATCCCGAGAAGACATCACAGTCGGTATATTTTAACTCTAAATTTTTCTTCAGGGAATGTCTAAAACCGGAACCTGCTAAATCACTTTTAGTGGAAAAAAGAACTGAACAAAGAAATTTTAGTCTTTTCTCGACTTGGTTATCTTAGCCTAACAAAAAAGTTTAGAATTTATATGTAAAAGCATCTTTCGCAGACAGAACCATGTTCCTTTTAATTTTCCTTAGTGTTAATATTAGTTGAAAATAAAGGCGTACACATTCAAGAGAACGTGCGGGACAAAAATTAATCAAGAAAATAATTTAATACATAGAAATAGTTTATTGTATATGTATATATTTATACATACACACACACATATATATATATATATGTATATATATACATATATATTTATTTATATGTATTATATACATATATATTTATATACATACACACATATATATATATATATATTATATATATGTATATATATATGCATATTTACATACATATCTATATTATATATCTGTATATATATAAATACATACATATATATATATATATATATATATATATATATATATATATATATATATATATATATATATAAATATATAATAAATTAGGCATTTTCCATAATGAGATCAGAGAATTATGAGAAACAACAATATTCCTGGAAAAAAAGTTTCCCAGCCAAAGGTACCGAATGAAAAGAAAACCGATTCCCCTCGGGGAGGGAAATTCAACTGCAGGACACAGGGTGCTAAGTGAAGTGGTCAATTCGGCAGCTCAAAGCAAGTTGAAGGGTCATTCAGCCCCGGGCATCCTGTTTAACTTCACTGCGTTTCTGTTGCGTTTCTTGATGCCACGGCTTGCCAAAACCAGGCTTCCAGAAATTTTAGCTGCTGATTATCTGTATTTACAGAATGAGGTGGAGTCATAATTGTAATTAGATAAGAACGCTAATCCCGGAGTCATAACTGTGCATTAGAGTGATACGAGTATTATGCTTACTTATTACATTAGATAAATATATTTGATGCATTCGTTTATCAGCCTTCGGTCACGGAAATTTCAGTAATACCTATAAAAAAATATTGTGTGTAATTACTAAAGAATCAAGGAAGTTATGTTTAAATTTTGAAGTTACGCAGATTAAGTAAGTACGTTCAAATAAATTTTTAAGTCTGCGTTCCCTTGCCAGTTCATTAATTGTTTATATAAAGGCCTGAAATTCTAATTCAAAATTCAATATTGTTTTTCTTTCATAATGAGAGCAGTGAGTCTAGATGAAACGGTTTGCCTCGCAGTTTACTACTCTGTGTCGTTTCTCTGTACTTGCTGTATATAAATCGTTTTTTCTTAAATAACCAAAAAAAAAGCTATTATTTTTGTGCAAGTTTTTATGATAGTGCCTCCAGCTCAGTTTCATTTTTCATTCATTTACGAAGCAAAATATCTTTAGTTTTCTTTACCTTCTGATGCCTGATGAACGGAGTTAAGTAACTGCTTCTGGGATTTCCTTTTTAGAATGCCACAATTTCGTGACTCATAAGCAATGAACTCCCAGTTTCAATCAGCATGAAAATGCTCTGCCTAAAATGCCTTCTCTTCTATAGGCTTGTTCATCATTTCATCTATTTCCTTGGTTTATGTTTGCAGTTCGTATTTTCTAAGTATTTTTGTATTATTTCAGTGGTTCAACTTTTCGTTTATTTTCTTAAGTATATTTTACACTTGGCGTCCCTTTTTCTTTTCTGTAAAAGAAAACTATTGAGATGGCTTTTCGTCTGTCCGTCCGCCCTCAGATCTTAAAGACTACTGAGGCTAGAGCGCTACATACTATGTTGATTATCTACCCTCCAATCATCAAACACACCAAATTGCAGCCCTCTGGTTTCAGTAGTTTTTATTTCATTTAAGGTTAAAGTTAGCCATGATCGTGCGTCTGGCACAGCTATAGGTACCAACAGCACAGGCCACCACCGGGCTGTGGCTGCAAGTTTCATGGGCCGCGGCTGAGAGTTTCATGATCCGTGGCTGAGAGTTTCATACAGCATTATACGCTGTATGGAAAACTCGATTGCGACGTTGAAACTTCGGCGCATTTTCTTCTTGTTTTACTTTGCCTCTGATTAACTCTCTATCAAGTGTGTGATTTTATTCCATATAACAGGGTTCACGCACTGAATAATAATAGTAATCATTATCTCTTTCTTTGTTTTACTTTGCAAGAATAAGAAGGAACACGACGAAGGGAACATCAGTATTTTTTGTTGTTGGGATTGGAGGTGGGAGGTGGGAGGTGGGAGGTAATGAACCCTTAAAATGAGAGTATTATAAACTTCTATTCTCTGACCAGAGGAAGAGTAACGGTGATAACACAGGATTTGTTTTCTGTCACCTGTTCACAGAACAGTTTCATTGCTTAGGGTAATTTTTTTTTTTAAGCACAAAGCCACCAGCTAATCAAAATGCATGTTTTCAAATTTTAATTGCTCATATCTTAAGTGTTTTACTTATTAATAATTACTAAAATAACGAGTAAACAGTCATTATATTTGGTAAGCCCTAGACTGATTGAATCTGTGTTACAGTATTAAATTTGATTGAAGTGCAATCACAGGAATTGTAGATACTCATTTTTATGTTCTTGCCCAATTAATTATTGTTGCACGCCAACAATATGTCGGAATATAATGTAACTGAGTATAGTTTCATAAAAGAAAGTTTTTATATGAATGAAAGTAAATATAAATCAAGTACCATATACACATTTGAATTTATGAACTTCGGTAACGTAACCTTGTCCGGCGTCTCAAAAGCTCCATTGCCAAACTGGACGCATTAACTTACAGATATAATTATTTTTTTTGTTTTTTTTTAGTCATTCCTTTTGTACCCCTCTCGCCGGAAGTTTCTCGTATCCTTCGTCGTTCTTCTGAAAGAAAGATTCAGTTGGTTGAGACCCGGAATACATTTCCCAACTTCCTCACAGAGCCTCAGATCTCATTACTTCTTATCACCTGTGACACCCGAAGTTTCATGGGACTTAATTAGTACTTATCTTCCCTTGTCTGTTTCAGTTTTCTGTAAAAGAAAACTATTGAGATGGCTTTTTGTCTGTCCGTCCGCACTCAGATCTTAAATGAGGCTAGAGGGCTGCAAATTGGTATGCTGATCATCCACCCTCCAATCATCAAACATACCAAATTGCAGCCCTCTAGCCTCAGTAGTTTTTATTTTATTTAAGGTTAAATTTAGCCATGATCGTGTGTCTGGCACCGCTATAGGTGCTAACAGCACAGGCCACCACCGGGCTGTGGCTGAAAGTTTCCTGGGCCGTGGCCAAGAGTTTCATGGGCCGTGGCTGAGAGTTTCATACAGCATTATATACTGTACAGAAAACTCGATTGCACCAAAGAAACCTTCGGCGCATTTTTTACTTGTTTACTTATTACTATGACGTTTACCAGTCGAACTATTATTAATTTTACGTTGACCTTGATCCTGGAGATATATGACAGAATCACTTCTTTGTCATTCTAAATAAACCTTTTTAGCATGTAAATTATATTACCTTTCAGCAGTTTTTCATAAACGTTGAAGTAGGTAACATAGATAAGTTCAAAGAAATGTTATTTACCTGTAGAAAGTTCCCTTTTTTAGGTTTATTTGAATTTGAATCATAGGTGCAAGGAAGTCACTAAAGATATTTGACTCTAAAAACATTGGTGCAACGGAGGTCAGTAAAGATATTTGGCCCAGAAACATCAGTGTAAAAAGGTCAATAAAGATATTTGACCCAGAAACATCGGTGTAAAAAGTTCAGTAAAGATATTTGACCCAGAAACATCAGTGTAAAAAGGTTACTGAAGATATTTGACCCAGAAACATCTGTGTAAAAAGGTCGGTAAAGATATTTGACCTAGAAACATCTGTGTAAAAAGGTCACTAAATATATTTGACCCAGAAACATCAGCGCTAGGAGGTCACTAAAGATATTTGACTCCTGAAACATCAGTGTAAAAAGGTCACTAAAGATATTTGACCTAGAAACACCAGTGTAAAAAGCTCACTAAAGATATTTGACCTAGAAACACCAGTGTAAAAAGGTCACTAAAGATATTTGACCTAGAAACATCAGTGTAAAAAGGTCACTAAAGATATTTGACTCCAGAAACATCAGTGCGGGAAGTCCATATTAAAGTTTATTTAAATTTGGAAATATCGCAGCAGAAATTTTATATTTAAGTTGATCTAAATCTGGAACATAGGCGCAGGAAGACAATATTTAGATTTATTCAGAGAAGGAAACATCGATGTAGGGAATTCACTCTTTAGTTTTATCTGAAATGAAAAATTTCACAGAGAAAACGAGGAGCTGAAGCCTATAATCTAGTAAGTCGTCTGTCTTTGGGCAAGGATAACATCAGTGCCAAGAAGTTTTAGACCTATATATACATTTAAATAAACAAACCATTCGAAAACCTGCGGCTAACCATGTAAAGAACACCAGCTTGTGTTCGTTAATATCGTTACCTTTCCAAATTTGAAACCGTCTTTGACATGCGAAAGTTAGCTCTGTACAGAGTCTGCCCAGAAAGTTTCGTAACGCAAACCGACGACAGACGGAAGTTTCTAAAGTGAAAGCGTGGGCTTTCGGAGATCAAGTTTCTCTTGACTCTCGTTAGGGTTAAATTGCTGATATGATTATCCTAGGAATAGGCCAGAACTCGCATGGCGACAGACAAGCTGAATGGTGGTATTCAGGATTTACCGTCTTTTATATTAATTGAAGGTATTAGTGAACTGTATTCAAAGAGCATTAATTTAGATTGTATCTCATAACCATCGATGCCTTATACCCAGTGTGTTTTTGTCAGTAACAAATTTTATTGTTCATGTTGTAATTAGCAATAATTACCTTATTTGAGATATAAACTTATAATAGTATTTCGAAGATCAAGAAATTTTCCTGTATTTGTAGTAAAAAAAAAACTTGTATAGATTATGGGTTATAAATATGCAATTTTGTCTTTTTTACGTATTCAATATCTGTGACAACCGTTAACAAGAAACTAGAAAATTCGTAAATTTTTAGTTTTTTTCTTTTATGCTACATTTCATAATAAAATTATCTGAGGCATTTCGAGATCAGATGTCGATGTTTTAATCGGGGTTTTATTGCTGTTCTAATACGAAAATCTCCCTCACGGAGCTGATGATTAATTCAAACATTTTCATCCGTAAGTAAAGCAAACTTCAAATACAGGGATGAATGCGAGTCTTCTATTTACTGCGAAATGAAATACAACGTAATTTCAAGTTGGTGTTGATACAAGGATTATCTCACTCCATTTCCCGGTAGGAGGTCAGTGCCGTTGGTGCACTTCATGCGGTGCACTGTAGGCATTACTTAAAGTTCTTTGCAGCGTGCCTTCGGCCCCTAGCTGCAACCCCTTTCGTTCCTGTTACTGTCCTTCCTTTCATATTCTTTCTTCCATCTTACTTTCCACCCTCTCCTAACAACCGATCTTTCATAGGGCAACCGTGAGGTTTTTTACTGTCAATTTTCGTTTCAGCACTGAATGACCTCATAGGTCCCAGTGCTTGGCCTTTGGTCTAAATTCTATATTCAATCAATTCAATCAACACAAGTAGTGGGGAATGGTTAGGCTGCCTAGAATAATGAACTTTTGATTTGGAAATTTTCAATAAAAAATATTCATTTGAGAACTTCAATCGTGCTCACTAATCGGATAGGAAGCTACATCGGCGTGGTTTTCGAGATATTTTGATATTCAGAAAATTGAGAAGTGGTTCAATGTTTTATTAAATTGTTAGACATTTTACCTAAAAAATAAGCATTTAACATTAGCGGTCATTTTGTTGTGAATATATGATTTGTTTCTTCGCAACTTCATTAAAATAGTAAGTTTTGCTTATTTTTTATCGTGTTTATATATATATATATATATATATATATATATATATATATATATATATATATATATATATATATATATATATATATATATATATATATATATTATACCCACACACACACACACACACACACACACACACACACACACACATATATATATATATATATATATATATATATATATATATATATATATATATATATATATATATATATGTATACATATTTATATATATGTGTGTTTGTGTGTGTACATATACATATTTTAAACATAAGGAAAGCGAAAAAGCCCACTGTTTAGGTGAAGCTAAGAATTAACAAATCATGCAATCACACCAAAAAGAACTTTAATGTTAAATACTATCTTTTTAGTTCACGTTTCTAGTAATCTTTTCACACATTAAACAACCTATTATTTTCTGAATATTTAACATCTCGAAAACTATATCATAGAGTGGCTCGCTATCTGCTTAACAAGCATAACAGGATTTATTCAAACGATTATTTTTAATTGAACGTTGCCCAATCAAAAAGCTCATTATTCGGGACACCCTAACCATTTCCCATCATTTGTGTTGATGAACCAACAATAAATTTTGTTCGTTTAGGCCGATGACCTTAATGAGAAATTACCGGGATCGTCGGAATATATCAGAGAAATGTCACTTGTAATTTAGGAACTAAGTGGTCGTGTTAGCGCGAGGAAAATAAATTTGGCATGATTTTTCAGCAAGTGATCATTTATATAAAGTATAATGCTTGTGTGCAGTTTTCCGTATAATGACACTGCTTGCCTTAAAAGAGCGTGAAATAGTATCACATATCTTTGATGATAAGTGATGTGTGGAATTATTGACCTACTTTGACTCCAGTTCAGTGGTTGGTCAAACTGTCTTGTCTGTATAAATGGGGCGTTTGATAGCAAATCACCTCCCGTAAGATATTATAGTTGTTGAATTTATTATGATTTTGAATGTTCTCCCTGTACACAGTTATTGTATAAGCCTTCTATGGGGTACGCTAGCAAGCAATAACTATATTAAACCGTATTACCTTGTCAATTTAGCCTCTCAATTAGCTGTATAATTCTAGGGGAAATCCAAAAAATATAATTACATCAATAGACCTAATGACTGAAGTAAGGTAATTTGAAAAACAAATTCCACAAAAATGATAAAGTTGATATAACGGTTAAGAAAGTGAACTCTTTTAAGGCTATTATTAATACCTTATGCTGTAAACCTTGTAGGTCATCTGCCCTCCAGTTAAATGCATAGAGGGTTTGCAACTACTGCGTTTAACAAGCCACGGTGACTCATTAAGTTCAGTTTTGCTGTCAGTAATACGGGTACTTATACTAGTATCATACCTTTATGAATATTTAGACAAAGTTAAGTTAAATTAAGTATACCTTAGTTTAACCAGACCACTGAGCTGACAACAGTTAAGGATTAATTCATTTTTAAGAACCAATTGGTTACCTAGCAACGGGACCTACAGCTTATTTGGAAGTTTAAGCGAAAAAGTTAGGTATATCTTACCACTGAGCTGATTAACAGCTCTCCTAGGACTGGGTTGAAGGATTAGATTTATTTTACGTGGCTAAGAACCGACTGATTACCTAGCAACGGGACCTACAGCTTATTGTGTAATCCGAACCACATTATAGCGAAAAAAGTTAAGTATATCTTAGTTTAACCAGACTGAGCTGATTAACAGCTCTCCTAGGGCTGGCCCGAAGGATTAGATTTATTTTACATGGTTAAGAACCGACTGGTTACCTAGCAACGGGACTACAGCTTATTGTGGAATCCAAACCACATTATCACGAGAAATGAATTTCTATCACCAGAAATAAATTCCTCTAATTCTTCATTGGCCGGTCGGAGAGTCGAACGCCGGGCCAACATCGTGCTAGCCGAGAGCTCTACCCACCCCGCCAGTGAAGAACTAGAAATGAATTTCTATCACCAGAAATAAATTGCTCTAATTCTTCATTGGCCGTCGGAGAATTGAACGCGGGGCCAGCAGAGTACTAGCTGAGAACGGTACCCACCCGTTCAATGAGGAACTGGATATTTAGATAGAATGCAGCAACAGTCTTATTGAGGGGGATTTGGCCCTGTTGGGTAAAAAAGGAAACATTCAGACGCAAATCCAGAAAACGAAATATTGAAATAGATAATGATTTATATGATATGACATTAACAAAAAACCATTTAAAAGAAATGCGTAAATTTCTCTTTTGAATACCAGTATCGATCGATAACTACAAAAGCGCCCCCCCCTTCAGAAAAAGATTAAAATATAACAAATGTATGAAATACTACACCAAATAAGAGAATAAAAGTACAAAAACTCGAGCTATAGGAAAGCAAGCAAAGTTAAACTCAATAAAAAGAATAATTCATAGAATACTTTTCTGAATAAATATAAACTCCTCTCTCGTGAAGATCAACAGGAGCTTGAAAATAAAACGGAAAAGGAACAAGATGAAAGAAATTCTAGTTATTGTTCTCTTGGCATTATCTAAATGAAAGTAACGTTCAGTATTCAGAACTCCAAAAGTATCGTTTTCTAGTATCTTATAATACTCGTAATTTCAAAGGGTTTTTAGAGTCTCTGTCCCATACTAAAATTGGAATTTATATGCCTGATATTCTTCAGAGTTCCAAATAGGATCTAATACATTTCGAGAGTATATAACGAGAATTTTTTTTTTTTTTCTGTGTGGATTTAAGGACGCTGGTTAGGGAGATAATAATCTAAGCACAGAGGGAAAGAGACATATAGATAGATAGATAAACAGACAACGTTTATTCTTGAATGAATGTACCTGATTCGAATTTAGGGACATAAGACCTAGGACGCATCATAAAAAATTTATGCGTTTGAAATGGTTCCTATGAAACTCACCGAGAAAACGGGAGAGAAAATTCTCATGTCTTCAAAAGTCGGAAGAATTTTTAATGGTTGAATGTACCAGATTCGAATTTATGAACATAAGATCTGGGATTCATCATATGAAATTAATATCATTTGAAATGGTTCCTATAAAAGTGACCGAGAAAACAGAAGAGAAAATTCGCACGTCTTCCAAATCAGTCAGAAGTCGACAGAATTTTTACTGACCGATATCAGCCACACTTCGGACTCTGAGAAGTTTATGGGCGAATAAATTCTCGGATGCAATCGAGAGTGGCTCAAACTCTCGGCTGTTAGTTACCCTCCCTTTAAAAGCTCGAGGAGATTCAGTCGGCGTTCATTAATGCAAATGATGATCCAATTCAAAGGAGGAGGAAAGCTTAGGTGAAAAATATTACGCAGTCAGAAAATAATGGGGATTCCACTAGGTGGAGTTTTGTACCCTTTCCCTTCATCTATATTCGTTACGATAAATCTATAATATTTGAAAGCTTGAATATCAAGTCAATGGCCCCTGTGGTGTTGTACCATGTGAATAGGGTCCATCTTCTGAATAATAATAATAATAATAATAATAATAATAATAATAATAATAATAATAATAATAATAATGCTGTATACCAGGTCCACAATAATATTCAGTAGTGAATTGTATTGATTTTTACAAAAGCGTTACATAAGTAAAAATGTTTAATATGGGTTAACGAAATAATATCTTTAGTTAAAAAAGAGAGAGAGAGAGAGTATCTGATTGAAGAGGATCATGATTTTAGCAGTATGCAAGAAGTGAATAAGGAAGTCAGACCCGAAATAAGGAATGATAATTCATGATAATTGACGAAGTGGGAAGAAAGATCCAACCACAAAAAAGTACTTTAACTGAAGAATAATATTCGACAGAGAGTCGAAGAAATAACGACGAAATTGTGTTTCATTTTGTGCAGAGTGCAACCAGGCGTCGATAAAACAAGTACAAAATGCGCCGAAGTTTCTTCGGCTCTATCGAGTTTCCTGTACAGCGTATAATGCCATATGAAAATCTCAGCCACGGCCCATGAAACTCTCGGCCGCGGCCCATGTTGTTGGCTATAGAGCGGTACAAGGCGCACGGTCATGGCTAACTTTAACCCTAAATAAATAAAACCTACTGAGGTTAGAGGGCTGCAGTTTGGTAAGTTTGATGATTGGAGGGTGGATGATCAACATACCAATTTGCAGCCCTCTAGCCTCGATAGTTTTTAAGATTTCAGGGCGGACAGGAGAAGTGAAGACGGACAGACAAATAGCCATCTCAATAGTTTTCTTTTACAGAAAAATAAAAAGCATTTTATCACGATGACGATGGTACATGATGGAAGAGCGAAAGATCTGTCCTGTATTCTGTAATCTCTCATGTAGATTTCAGAATCCCTTTAGAAAGTGATAGATGAGGAGGCACTTATTCGAGATTATGCAGGATCTAAAGGCAGCAGGATCTTAAAAACGTAAGGGTTTTAGAAGTGTATAATGAAATGAGCAAGTTGGTGATCTAGAAATTTTCTTCGCCTTTTCGTAGTTTTTCTTGAAATTTTGATCAAACAGGCATCTGAATTTTTTTTTCTTTTTTGTATTACATTTTCGTTGGTTTAATAAATTTGTTATTCATTTTTTTAATTAAAGAGCTTTGAAATGTTTATTTCTCCATTTTCTTAATTGCTTAACGTCTATGAAAGTCTTAATTCCTCAATAGTTTAAACGTTATTTTCGAAAAGATCCTGGTCTCTAAACGAATCAAAACTCCTTCCATCCTTTGTGCCTCCTCTTTTGCTTCAAAACTCATCACCAAACCAGAATCCTACCCATCTGATGCTTAGACATTCCATCTCTCAATCCTTTCATCCCTTGTTTTAAAGTGTTTTAGGTCCTACGTTCCCCTCCTCCTGGGATCCTATCCTCTGATAATATCATTTTTGCTTTCCTTGAAGTTATCGGAAACCTAATGGAAACAAACTCAAAATTCCTTGGCAACGATGAGTCACCAAAGCTCTTGTTTCGTCGATAAATAATCAAACTCGTTCCCTCCACTTGCGAGTGAAAGGAAAAGGACCCAGTTTTCAACTGAGTTGCAGTTTTTGTTCTTGGAAAGAGACTGAAGTATTGATTCTGAGTATTGCAAAGGGGGTAAATCTTTGATGTTCATTTGTAGTAGTTTTTTTTTTTTTTTGGACCTCCTTCTTCGTTGCTTGTTTAAAAAATCCAATAAGACACTGGAACATTTCTAGGTTTAGGTTTTTTTTTTTTTTTGAGAATAAGGCTGATCATTTTTAAATGGATATATATTTTTAAAGTTGTTAAAATCGAGACTTCTTTAAATTTCCTTGGAGGGGTCAGAAAATACAATGAACATTACGCTCACCACACTTACATACACATACACAAGCACATTATATATATATATATATATATATATATATATATATATATATATATATATATATATATATATATATATATATATATATATATATATATATATATATATATATATATATATATATATATATATATATATATATATATATATATATATATATGTGTGTGTGTGTGTGTGTGTGTGTGTGTGTGTGTGTATTGGCACATTTGCACTTATTCCGAACATTTCCTGGAAGAACAATCATTAGATATTTCCGTGAATCCGATAGTGATTCCCATTCAGTGAATACTTTTAGTTGAGAAATATCATTCCAAAAGCGAAATATAATTCCAAAAAGCCTTTTCGACGTTCATGTGCCATGGATACCATTCCAAACTTTTCATTCCATCCCTCATTCCTTTAAAGATTGATATTCACCGTAACAAAGGGTCGCTGGTTGGAATTCACGGGGACTATAAATAGATTTTTTCAAGAATAAATGGCACATGGGAATGGTTATGTCGGACAATTGCGCATGACTCTCATTTGACTGGTAAGAGAAACGTCACCTTCAATGAATGGGGATTCTGCTCTAAAAATCTAAAAAATTTTCATACGAACTGAAGATCTCAACAACGTTTTATGCAGTACAATTTAATCCTACGCCTTCATTCATATTCATATTAAATATATACCGTATATATGATATAATATATATATATATATATATATATATATATATATATATATATATATATATATATATATATATATATATATATATATATATATATATATATATATATACATATATATATATATACACATATATATACATATATATATACACACATATATATATATATATATATATATATATATATATATATATATATATATATATATATATATATATATATATATATATATATATATATACTCTATCACATGATTTTATTTCTCTCAGGCAAAAAAATTAAATAATTGATATGGGACCTGAACGGTTTCGGCTTTATTTCTCGTTAATGGCTTTGAAATAAAGGCGAAACCGTTCAGGGCCTATAATGAAAAAAAATGCTCATTGCAACACTTCCACTTCAGTGCGTATTCTCCAAGCGCTCTCTAATTTTGCCAAAAAGAAGACATTTCAACCTCCCTGCGAGCATCTTGTCTGCAGATGCTTACTTACTAATAGTCATTATGCCTATGAAAAACAATTAGGTACTTCTATAATGCCTTTGCATCAGACAAATTACAGCTAAAACAATATTGGCAATGGATCTGAGTCCAGACTCGTACACATTTATTTCGTTGTTGCTGATGAATTCTTTAATCATTAGTTTCTGGTATACAATAGTTTTTCTCTTATTCTCGGTTGGCTATGTAATTAACAAAACTTTCAGCCACCCTTTACATAGCTGTTGTTAATCCTGTTGGTGCTAAATCTTACCCAGTCTTGTGTTCCTGGTTCTCATTAGTGACATGTTTTTTTTTTTTTTTTGTCTAGATAATCTAAATCAGTGGTTCTCAATCTTTCCTTAGTGATGGCACCCTAACTAATGTAATCATTAAAAAAGCACCTCTTCTTTACCATCCAACCATATCGCATGAATTAACTTCCTAATTAATGAATAAAATTATTATCCATACTCAAACCAAAATCAGCACACCGTACATGCAGAAATGTACTGTACAAACAAAGAGCTTATCAGAAGAATTAGAATTATTATATGAAGACTTCTGCAAGCTTTTTTTTTTTTTTTTTACAAATGTTCATTGAGAAAATCTAGCCATGACAAAATTCATGACAATCTTGCGGCACCCCAGGGTGCCACAGCACCCAGTTTGAGAATCACAGACTTAAATAGAAAAACAAACAGCACCTAAAGAAAACTACCAAACTCGAACTTGTTAAGAACATTCAGTTTGTGTAAGTTGCCTAGGTAACTTTTCATTTATACTGCTTTTAGTTCCTCTCCCGTGAAACTCGACCTGGAACAACTATTTGAAGTTAGTTTCGAAATATTCTGATTTTATGAGCTGTTTACATCTTGCACCAGGATTTATCTATTCCGAACCATTTTTTTTTTATTATTAAAAAATCGAAATCTTCCTCCAAGTGCAACTTCAGTAGGTAAAAATCTTCGTTTGACTTTATAGTGAATGATTAATAGTCAAAAACGATTAAAAATAAATTTGAAACCTCTCTCTCTCTCTCTCTCTCTCTCTCTCTCTCTCTCTCTCTCTCTCTCTCTCTCTCTCTCTCTCGTATTTCTTCTCACAAACTTCGTACTTCCAGAGGATTCCCACTTGACTCTCTGAAATTTTTCTCTTCATCTTCTGCCTCTCTTGGCGAAGATCTGATCTCTCTTGAGATACAGAAGGTTCTTAGTCTACGAAATGCATTCAAAATGCATTCATTTCTTCTTTCCAAGCTGTGGTTTTGCTTTGCAAAAGATCGCTTGGAAGCAAATAATATTAGAAGACTTCCAGTGTTATTATACACGTGGTTTACCCCGGAGAAAAATAAAACATTGGGAGTAAACCTTGCTGGTTTCTACTTTATGCCTAAGCAATATATATATATATATATATATATATATATATATATATATATATATATATATATATATATATATATATATATATTATACATATATTTTTATACATACATATATATACATATATTATATATATATATATATATATATATATATATATATATATATATATATATATATATATATATATATATATATATATATATATATATATATATATATATTTTTATACATACAGATATATACATATAAATATATATATATATATATATATATATATATATATATATATATATATATATATATATATATATATATATATATATATATATATATATATGAATGAATTTTATCACATCACTGAGATTCATATACAAGATATTGTTACAAATGCCGTTTAATATCAAATTGCTCTACCTAGGAAATAATATATGAAAATGTATTATTTCTGAGGTAGATCAAATTGATATTAAACGACATTTGTAGCCGAATTTCGAGGAATTATCGATTGTTAGTTTTTTACAGTTTTGGGCTGGTATGTGTCTAAATAAACATGTCCTGAAACATTATTGCTAAAAAAATATTTTAGTTGTTTTTTGTACACGTTTTTTCACCGCATTTACCGGCATTTGGGCGGCATTGAGCGAAACATTGTCGCAAAATTTCTGTATGACTTTTTAGGTGAAAATGAGAAATATACTTTACTTTCCTACTAAAACACACATTACCTACGATAAAAACTGGCTCTTTCTCTAAAAAAATATTATATCAAAGTAAATATGTAAGCATGCATCTCGATATCCCTGTGGTATCGCTCTGTGAGCGACAAATAGTTGTACAATGTCTGTATGACTTCCCAATTCCGAAATTGAGAAATTTACTTTAGTGTCCTACTAAAACTACCCATTTTCTACGATAAGAGCTGGTTCGTTCTAAAAAAAAAAATATCAAATCAGAGTAAATATATATCTATGTATCTCGATATTTCGAACTCATCTTAGTCATATCACAGATGCACCTTGCCAACTAGTATACATATAATATTTTATATTTCTTGACATATTTTTACTGCGTATTTTCGGAAATATGAAATAATATAAGTATGTAACGGTTCCAAACAGAGAGTCGGGGTTTTACCGATAACCCATCTCTATTTGTTTGCTTTTCTGGTTCAAGCGATATCATAGTGCTTTGTGATGCATTTCCTTCTCGGACTTTCTTACCGTGTAGTGCATTCATGCAATTCCATTGCCATAAGCAAGAGAAGTACCACCCTTATGAGGGAGAAATTTGAACGATTGCGTCTCGTAAGTTGTTACAAGAGATGGACGGAAGCAAACGGGAATTGTCTGGCCTGGAATAGCAACAACGCCAGAACGCCCATATCTAGGTAAGGGATTTGTTTTTCCGATATGAGTGATATTCAGATCAGTGATTAGTGATATTTTAATTGGTGATTACTATTTTTCATAATAATTAAGATAATTATATAAGACCAGCAAGCTTGGTTTTAGTGCAGTGAGTTGCCTGACTCGTGACTTGTGTAGGCTTGGTTGTTTAGAGTGTGTTTACTTGTTCCTCGCAGTTGTTTGTTTATTTGCCTCTCCAATGTCTGAACGGAAAACGTGAACAGGGGTAGCGTATATAGGTTATGAAGAAAGCTTTATATTGATAGCATATATTTTTATAGGTTATGAAGAAAACTCTGGGGCGAGGGTAGAACGATGGGAACAAACCTCTCCTAGAATACCGTGCCCTGGCCTAACCTCATTAGAGCATTTATTTTATAATTTATAAAAACAATTTCGCACTGATAGCATATAGCCTACTATTTTTTATTGGTAGCATATAATATTTTTCATAGGTCATGGTGAAAC
>NC_089762.1:32605890-32650890 GCF_040412425.1 Macrobrachium rosenbergii | reverse complement strand
AATATAATAAGGTCGTAACGACCACAGTTCATATAGTCTGTAAGATAATAACACCACTTCCCACTAATTGCCCTTCCAGGACAATGTTCGAGTTTCCTGTAGGAAGAAGCATTTCATGTATTAAAACCTGAAATTAATATTCATATTCAAAACAGAAAAATGCGTCAGGGAGGCACAACGGAATTTCACTGCAGCACTATATAAAGTCTGCAAATTAAGTGTTCATGAGTTATGGTACTCCTGATAGCCGCTAGATATGGTATTTTCACGGTGGTGGTCCTTAAACACACACACGGCAAACACACACACACCACCCATCGAAACCAAAGTCCTCCTGTGAGTCCATATGCCTCCCGTCATATATCATGGGGAATCGCACACTCCAACGCACATACCCCACCGTAGCGGGCATTTCCGGTGCATTAGCTCAGTGACCAGACGAACACACATTGTTTCCATGCGCTTAAAACGCATTCGTCAGATCCCAAATGCATATGTCAGATATTCCTCGCCACAGGCCCCGTCGCCTCTACAGAGAAAGTGCCCTGCCAGATCATCATATCACTCAGTTCAAAGACTTTCAGAGGTCAATATATATGTATATGTATATTGACTGTTACAGGAATATATATATATATATATATATATATATATATATATATATATATATATATATATATATATATATATATATATATATTTATATTCTTCTTTTAACGTGCTTTTTCCCCATTTTTGTATGGGGTAAGCATGATGCCTTCATTTTGAAGGACTTTGAATTGGCTTTGGGGTAGACCGTAGTCTCGATCGGCTGCCCTGCCTGATTTTTCGCTTAGACCCCGGTAACGCATGTACAGTCATTCAAAAATGTTTTGCAACATGTTCCAGAAGTTTTCGTTCAATTAACAGTAATTTTTCTTTTTTGATATTTACAAAGAAAGGAAATGTTTCTTATTGATTTTGGTTATTAATCATACGGTTAACAATATAAAAAGAGTGGCAAGTGAAAATTCATATTACGAAAATGACGAAACATTTTGAAAAATTTCACTTTAGATGATTGGGCAAAAGAGTCAAAGAAGAAACAATATTTCGAATCCAGAGAAAAGCTTATTGACTAATAAAATAATATTGAATAACCATTAATGAAATTATATATAAATAAAGAAAGAAAGAATTCAACCATTATCGTTGTCAAAACAAAAAGAAAAATCTCATAACGTCGTATGTTATCGTGTGACTCCACATTCAGGCAGGAGAAGTTTAAACTCTCTTCACGTGCACCGATAAGATGGGCAACAGACTAATCCGCGCCACAATCATTAGCTTGCATAAGACTAATGTTTCTATTGTAGATATTGCTCGGCAGCTTAGCGTAAATAAAACAACCATGTATAGAGGGATGCAACAACAGAGAGAACGAGGAAACATGATAAATTCATTGTAAAAACTGGAGGACAACCCCATTGTTTCACTACGTTAAAGATCATCATCGGATGATCACTTTAAGGAGAACCTCCTAACTCCCCTGACAACCGATGTTGCTATAAAGAGAGAACATTACGCTCTCCCTTCAAGTTGCTGCTCAAACCATCCGTAACAGGCCACATGAGACCAAGATATTATTTCATCATATTCCTGTCAAGAAACACTTCATATCAGCGAAACACACAGAACAGAGGCTAGGGTTTGCGTTATAATATAATCCAGTGGCCGATGATTTCTGTAACGAGTCATCTTTGCGATGAGGAGACATTCTCCACTGATGAGCATGGTAGTCTTCTTCATCACTGCTGGCATTTAGCATTAACTAAATTAATGTTGAACTTCTTGCTAATTTTAATTCATTAGAAACTTAGATAATAAGAAATACAAAAATAGGCGTTATATATTCGGTTAACTTCATAAGAGGCATCAAAATGATAGGCCTAAGTAGCAATGAAAGAAATGAGAAATTACACATGATAACGGCATTATATATATATATATATATATATATATATATATATATATATATATATATATATATATATATATATATATATATATATATATATAGCAAAAGGCACTAAAGCAGACATTGGTACATGGTTTTCTTTATTCAGGGCGGCCTACGTTTTCGAGATCCTTGTCTCATCCTCAAGGCTAAAAATACCAAAGCTAAAATATACAAATACACAAGAAGATTTGATATATGTACAAATAAAATATGATAAAGTAAAAATCAGTAAAAAGGTAAATAAAATAAAACTGTTAAAATGAAGAAAAGAAATGAAAATTTTTAACTAACAGACCTTATTCCTCGAAGTTCAGTTGCTGTATGAAAAACAATAAACATAAGGTGGGGTGTGGTTTAATATATACAGGGGCGTGGACGAGGAATATTGTTCAAAGAGGGAACAAGCTATTTGATCGCTAACGATTCAAGAATAGGAGGTGGTGTTCGTGTTGACTAGTTAGTATAATCTTAAAATCATTATAGTTTATTTTACTTTTGCATAGTAGTTTATGTGGTTTCTAATATTTGATGTTTCAGGATTAGACAACTTGCACCCAGTGAAAGCTAACGCCAATATGTGCGTCACATCTGACCTTAAGCAGTCGGCGTGTGTTTCCCACGTATGTCTGACAATGGCATTGACAGCAAGTAAATAAATAAACAACACCGGACTGCATTAAAGGAGGCAGTTTTTCTTTGTGACGAAACATACCGCCAATAGTTCTGGGGTTCTTAAATATGAGCTTCACGTCAACTGCAGGAAAATAATTCGTTAAAAATCCTTTTTAGATTGGGTAGGAAAGAGGTGTCATATAACGGAAAACTTATATAATATGTTAATTTATGCCATAGTGTGTGGTAGCAGGAGGGTGAAAGGACTTATCAATGCTCTCTTAACATACTTTAAAAATAAATTGGATGGATAGCAGTTGGATTTAAAAAATAATCATAAAGAAAACCTATTTCCTTGTGAGAAAAGATGCCAGTCGGATGTAAGTGTTATGGCCTGTGGGAGGAGAGTGGACAGGAATTCAATTTAAAATTATAAAGCACGAACTGTAAAATTCTGCCCAAGACCAGTAAAGGTTTTCTTGCGGAACACACCAGTATGAAATCTCTTTTCTTCACGGATGACGGAATTGTCTAAAAGGATAATTGGTTATTATTTTCTAATTCATAGAATTTAATATTATGTTAGCGAATTAGCATACTGCAAAAACTGGTCACAGTGGTGACGTTCTTTAAAAAGGACAAAAGTGTCGTCAACATAACGGCGATAAAATAACGGCTTGAAAACAGAGGGACAGCTGTCCAGCAGCTCTCTCGAATTTGTGCATAAAAATATCAGCTGAAAACAGAGGGACAGCTGTCCAGCAGCTCTCTCTCGAATTTGTGCATAAAAATATCAGCTGCATTTTTTGATATTTGTGCATAAAAATATCAGCTGCATTTTGCTGATATTTTATGCACAAATTCGAGAGAGCTACTGGACAGCTGTCCTCTGTTTTCAAGCCGTTATTTTATCGCCGTTATGTTGACGACACTTTTGTCCTTTTTAAAGAACGTCACCACTGTGACCAGTTTTGTGTATGCAGAATTGTGCTACATAATAACATTAAATTTATTATGAATTAGAAAATAATAATAATTATCCTTTTGTTCCATATGATATAGGTTCTTTCGTGAAGAAAAAGAGATTTCATACTGGTGTACATACAAGAAAACCTTACTGTACATGGGCAGAATTTTTACAGTTAATAATTTTATAATTTTAAATGTATTTATAGTTGTTCTCCTCCAACAGGCCATAACACTTACATCCGACTGGCATCTTTTCACAAGGAAATGGGTTTTCTTTATGATTATTTTAAATCCAACTGCTATCCATCCAATTTATTTTAAAGTATGTTATGAGAGCATTGAAATAAGTCCTTTCACCCTCCAAAATAAATAACAATGGCATATAAATTAACATATTATATAAGTTTTCCCGTTCACGCATGACACCTCTTTCCTACCCAATCTAAAAAGGATTTTAACGAATTATTTTCCTGCAGTTGACGTGGAAGCTCATATTTAAGAACCCCAGAACTATTGGCGGTATGTTTCGTCACAAAGAAAAACTGCCTGGCCTTTAATGCAGTCAAACGGTGTTGTTTATTTATTTACTTGTCAATGCCATTGTCAGACATACGTGGGAAACACACGCCGACTGCTTAAGGTCAGATGTGACGCACCATATTGGCGTTAGCTTTGCACTGGGTGCAAGTTGTCTAATCCCGAAACATCAAATATTAGAAACAACATAAAACTATGCAAAAGTAAAATAAACTATAATGATTTTAAGATTATACTAACTAGTCAACACGAACACCACCTCCTATTCTTGAATCGTTAGCGATCAAAAGCTTGTTCCCTCTTTGAACAATCATTCCTCGTCCACGCCCTTTATATAGCTTAAACCACACCCCACCTTATGTTTATTGTTTTTCATACAGCAACTGAACTTCGAGGAATAAGGTCTGTTAGTTAAAAATTTTCTATTTCTTTCTTCTTTTTTTTTTTAACAGTTTTATTTTAGTTTTACGTTTTTTACTGATTTTTACTTTATCATATTTTATTTGTACATATATCCTAAATCTTCTTGCTGTATTTGTATATTTTACTTTGTATTTTAGCCTTGAGGATGAGACAAGGATCTTAAACGTAGGCCGCCCTGAATAAAGGAAAACCATGTATATAATGTGTCTGCTTTAGTGCCAGCTTGCTATTTTGCTGAGGAATAGCCTCGATTTCACACCAATGTATATATATATATATATATATATATATATATATATATATATATATGTATATATATGTATATATATGTATATATATGTATATGTATATGTATATGTAATGTATATGTATATGTATATGTATATGTATATGTATATGTATATGTATATGTATGTGTGTGTGTGTGTGCGTGTGCGTGCTCGCGCCAGCGCGATTATATTCTGTGTATTACAAAAACAGACGTGAAATCTGTTAGTCTAGTTCAGTATATTTTATATTAAGTTTCACTAGTTCACAATATACATAGGATTAGTCATTCAAAAATTTGATTAATAATAATGTGCAAGCAAATCTTTACAAAAGTCGTATTTGTTGATGTTAATAAGACTAATAGTTCAACTTATAACAGTCGTAGGCCTATGTTTACAAAGTTCACACATGTGAAGGAGATAAAACAACGATAGTGATGGCAGTTGGAGATGAAAATATTAAAATATAAGAACAGCGATGACCTCTTAAGTATTATAGTGACATCCTTTTATTAAGTAAAGTATGACAACAGTAAGCAGTATCAGAAAAAGCCCTGTTTAAGGGAAACTGCAGGTAATTTCTCGGACCCACCACTATAGTGTTCAGTTGTTTCACGCGCTTACAGGTGAGTTGCCAAATAGCGCCAGATGTCGCTATTATAAGCTGTTGTCCGAAAACTTTTGAAGTATGTTGCAAAACTTTTTTGAGTGATTGTACATGTATCGTACCAAATCACCAGCTCCCTTTCTCCCAGCAGCGAGGAGAGTTGAGCGATTAGGTCGACAGTTTGAGACGTGTGAGGTATCTGTTATGTTTTTAGATGTTGGAGTGGCTTTGTTTGTGTGCGTATCAGTCTGTAACACCCATTTGCTTTTAGCAAGCATATCTGTTGATTACATACATAATCCCAGGGTGTCTACACGAATAGCAAAGTGTCCGCCTCACTGACCGGTCGGCTGCAGATTTGAACCCGCGCCACAGACCTCTATGAAGTCCGAAGCTGCTGCTCTACCGACCTGGCCATCGAGGCTCTATATATATATATATATATATATATATATATATATATATATATATATATATATATATATATATATATATATATATATATATATATTATTTATATGTATGTATTATATATAAATGCAAATTTCAGGTAACATATAAATGAAGAGAGAGTACATTTCTATTCATTTGATTATATTAAAAATTTCAGGGCATATTTCTTATATGACAAAATAGTTTTAGTGCAAAAATCAGCCTTCTAACTGTCATAGTTTCATAATTACTACAAAATAAGCATAAATTGTTTCTTTTGCCGTTTTCTAAAAACTTAGTTTTTTTAAAAAATAAATGCTTATAACTCCAAGAAGACTGAACCAAATTCTATGAAACTTTTACAAAGTGTAGTATAACTATATATCTTGATTTTGTACATAGGAAATTCATTTTTGAGTGAAACATTTTTTTGCATATTTTAAAAAATTTAAAATATTTTTTAATGCAAAAAAAATTAACTTAGCAGTCGAATTTCTAAATTTCCCTCCAAGAATTTTCATTATTATTTGAAGAAAAAGTGGTAAAAATTTGGAGCAAATTCCTTCATTCATAAGATTGCTATAGGCATTTACTATATAATGGGGGCTTATGGAATCAGTGTTCCCCTTAATTCTTACACACACACACACACACACATATATATATATATATATATATATATATATATATATATATATATATATATATATATATATATATATATATATATATATATATATATATATATATATATATGTATATATATATATACCCTATATATATATATATATATATATATATATATATATATATATATATATATATATATATATATATATATATATCTATATATATATACATATATGTATATATATATACATATACATATATGTATATATATATATACATACATATATATATATATACATATATACATACATATATATCTATATATATATATATATATATATATATATATATATATATATATATATATATATATATATATATATATATAGAAAATTTATATAATAAACAGAAAAATAAAAAAACACATATAAAGTAAACCCCTTAACTACTGAAAAAATAAAAATATTATCTGAATCATATCAGTGAACTATACATATCCAGTCTAAGTTAATGCCAAACTTTGTATGAAATTACAAAATGTCATTTTTTTAGAATTTGTCCTCGTTGATAATCAGTCCCTAAAAAATACATTGCTGCTCACTCATTAAAACATTTCAAATGAACTCCATCCAGAAAAAAAAATGCTAAAAGTTGGTTTACTTTTTATTTCCCCCAATTATTTTTTGTTACTAGAGAACTAATATACCTCAGAAAAACCTGTAATGTTTACTGGATAATTTTTCTTTTTCCTGGATTAATTTGCGTTTGTTGCTGCATTTATACAAGCCAGTTAAACTCATTATTCACTTATTTTAGCGCTGTATACTTGCTGCATCGTATACATAGTAGTTGAACTACAATTAAATGCTTGAATTAGATAGACTTGTATATGTAATAAGTTCAAAAATGCGAATATGTTCCATAATGTGTAGCAGACTTGAAATTTATACAATTAAGGCTTTTCTGTGAATTAACATTCAGAACTTATACATACATACATACATACATACATACATACATACATACATACATACATACATACATACATACATACATACATACATACATAAATGGAAATTAAGTGAGAGTAGTATACGATTCATATCTTTACTGGATTTGAAGTCATAGCCAAAATGCCTTGAGTCTCAAGCACAGAGCATTAATGACCCCGGCACCGAGTTATAATTTTTCACGTGAAAATGAGATTTGCAGTGGCATCTATTCTGCCGTGTGAGAGAACATTCTAGGAAAGTAAGTTGGTAGAAAAAAAATGGCACTGACCTCTTGGCAGAAAATAAAGCTTTCTGACTTGGCGTGGTCAGTAATGATTACCATTTCTGACTTTAAAAAAAAAATTCAGCTAGGTTCCAGTTCTGACATCTATTCTCTAATTCAGTTCCAGGTTATATTATCATACACACACACCAACCTTTGTAAGTGAATGATCACATTACTCATTGACAGTTAGTTATCAAAGGGTATCTCACTAACTACTACTACACCGGCAGCTTGAAAGCTGAATAATGTTTTCAGAGCTACCACAGTTTTCATAAGTCATTTAATTATCTCAGCTTTTATATTTTATTCAGTCATTCCGACCTGACATTCTCGGAATTTTTTAGAATTGCGTGAAAAATTCTCTAAAAAACTAAACCATTTTTCAATTCTTGTTTGCAAATTGAAGATTTACGTCAATATATGTAGATTTTTTCTTTACACTCTTGTTTTTTGAACCGAAAATGGAAGAAGTTTATCTCGATACCCTGATGTCTTATCTTTCTGTCTATCTGATTGTCTATACATGCATAGTGCAAAGAGAGAGAGAGAGAAAGGCTTCAAATTTATTTTTAATCGATTTTGACGATTAATCTTTCACTATAAACTCAAACTAAGATTTTTATCTACTGGAGTTGCACTTGAAGGAAGATGATTTCGATTTTTTGATAAAAAAAATGGCTCTGAATATATAAGACTTGGTGCAAAATGCAAACAGTTCATAAAATCAGAATAATATGAGGAAACTTTCAATTTCCTGTTCTACATTTTCCCCTCGATCCTTAATTTCTAAATGCATAAATACACACACGCACACTAACACGCAAACACACACATATATATATATATGAAATTTTTATCACCGTGATATATATACAATCATTAAGGTACAAATGTCGTTTAATATCCAATTCACGCTATTTCGGGAATATCCCCGATGGGGAATTATCACCGAAAGGGAATTTTTAAGTGATAAATGGATCCGTACCGCCGGGTCTCGATCCCTCGACACAGTGCCTTCCAACGACTACTGGTTTGACCGACGACTGGAGTCGTTGGAAAGTACCATGTCGAGGGATCGAGGCTCGGGGGTACTGATCCATTTATCACTTAATTTTCCTTCGGTGATAATTCCCCATCGGGGATATTCCCGAAGTACCGTGAATTGGATATTAAATGAGATTTGTAGCATGATTATATATATATATATATATCATATGATTATATATATATATATATCAACGGGATATATATATATATCAACGGGGATGTGTAGGTGGGAGTCGGTATCAATTTATACTTCATTTGTTGGCCGTGTGGTTAAAATGCGCGTCACTGTAGCCCTGAGTTCTTGTCTTCTGTGGTTCGAGCCCACGAGACAACGAACTTAATATCAACTAAAAAAATTCCCCTTCGGGTAACATATATGAAAATATATTGTTTCCGAGGTAGAGCAATTGGATATTAAAGGACGTTTGTAGCTTAATATATTTTATATATATATATATATATATATATATATATATATATATATATATATATAATATATATATATATATATATATATATATATATATATATTTATATAATATATATATATATATATAGAGCCTCGATAGCTAGGTCAGTAGACCAGCAGCCTCGGACTTCATAGAGGTCTGTGGCGCGGGTTCAAATCCGCAGCCGACCAGTCAGAGAGGCGGAAACTTTGCTATCCGTGTAGACAACCCGGGATTATGTATGTAATCAACGGATAGGTTTGCTGGAAGCAAATGGGTGTTACAGACTAATACACACACAAACAAAGCCACTCCAACATCTTCTAAAAACATAACAGACACCTTACGCGTCTTGAATTGTCGACCTAACCGCTCAACTCTCCTTGCTGCTGGGAGAAAGGGAGCTGGGGATTTGGTATGATACATGTACACATGCACTACTGGGGTCTAAAGCGATGTCAGGCAGGGCAGCCGATCGAGGCTACGGTCTACCCCAACGCCAAATCAAAGTCCTTCAAAAGAAGGCATCTTGCTTACCCCATATAAAAAATGGGAAAAAAAGAAGAAGATATAATATGTATATAATATTATATATATATATATATATATATATATATATATATATATTATATGTATATATATATATATATAGAAATGTGTGGGTATGAGAGAGAGAGAGAGAGAGAGAGAGAGAGAGATTTCTGAGGTTTGAAAATATATTATTTACTGGACATTCCTAAGGCATCCCCTAGAAAAACAAATCAGATACTGTATACCTGTTGACAATATCTGGAGCAAGAGAAACCTCTCACAGAAATCCAAGTTTTTTTTTTTTTTTTTTTGTAATTCC
The DNA here is from genome assembly GCF_040412425.1 of Macrobrachium rosenbergii. Classification (NCBI taxonomy): domain Eukaryota; kingdom Metazoa; phylum Arthropoda; class Malacostraca; order Decapoda; family Palaemonidae; genus Macrobrachium; species Macrobrachium rosenbergii. The sequence goes on along the minus strand of NC_089762.1, from coordinate 32,640,788 downwards.
AATATCTCCATTCAGGCGCTGTCTGTTGTGCTGGTGTTGTTTTTGCTGTCTTTACTGACTTTCTACCAACTTTTTCCAATTTTTTTTTTTACATTTATTTTGTGATAGTATTTTGGTCATGCTGTTTTATTTAACAAATTATATTAAGGTTTTGGATGTGGTTACAGTCTTTCTTTTTTTTTTAATCTCAGCAATTTTTACTTCAGTTTGTTTTTACCATATTTTTTTTTTTGTGCAAAAGTTCTATTGGTGCTGACAGTCCTGGTAATTCTTCTTTAGCTTTTAAAGCAAAAAACCAAAACATATAGCTTCTGTGTGGATTGCTTTTAATATCAGTTTTTATTGTATACTGTCTTGTCAGTCTTGCTTGTTTGTTTACTCTATTTTACCTTGGTGTTTCTTACAAAGTTTGCTAACAGAAATACTGATATATAAATCATTAGCCTAAAAGACACGCCTGCCTCAAAGGTGTGTTTTGAAGCATCTACTGGATACTTGTACTTTTATCATTCCTTTATCATTGTTAGGTGTTTGTGTAAGTTCCTGTATGTAAATTAAATATCCTTTTGATTACAAGTGATTTTGTTACTTTAAGGTGAGGTGAGATTACAGAGTTCTTATAACTCATGATATCTATTGACATTTTCCCCCTTATCGGTACTCTCCAAGCAGTAGTTTAAAAAAAATTAAAGGGACCCATTCAACATTGTTCTTAAAAATTTGGTACATGTTTACCATTTATCTTTGTTGGTAACTTAAGATTATCTGGTCTCTTATAAAATGTTTCCCTCCAGCATGCCATAGGCAGGGGCACTTCTGGGAACTTTGCAGCTGCGAATACTCTTAGAAACTTATACAATTTTTAGGGGGAAAGTCTTTGCATTTTTTCTTTAACAAACTTGGTCTTGTGGACATCAAGCCAGTAGTGTCGCGTATTATTACTGCTCGTTTTTCTGCTGAATACTTTCAGCTCTTGCGTTATTTTCAGAATGAGCTTTCAGACAGTCACTTTTTTTTACGATTTGCATACCATACACATACTATTTTACTTGATGCTCAGGTTGACATTATAACTTAGGATAAACATTAATTTCATTCCAGCAAGGAAATTAGAAGAGTTACGTCAATGTGTTCATATACTCGTATGTGTATGCGGTCATGGTGGGTGGGTAAGGGAGTAGATGAGGGGGGAGCATATGAGGTTACCTGGGTATCCCAAGAAGAACCTGACCCTCATTAAATTTATCTGGTAAGTTCTTGATGTGTCTGGTTGTAAAGGGAAATCGACTGAGAGCTGATAATTTCTCGTCACTGAAACTTTCCCACTCACAAAAAAAAAAAAAAAAACCGGCGTTCTTATAGGTTTAAAAGCTTCACAACCAGTTTTATATGTATACTATCTTTTTTATATTAATAATTATAACAGTAATTCTAGTGTTATAAAGTTACAAACTTTACTGGGTTTGATTCTCTGAAGGTCGAAGGTCAACGCAGGTCACGGTCGAGTTTTCGGGGTATAAATTACCTAAACCTATACATTTCAGGGCATATGATATGACCTAAGGATCAATACCTAATTAAGGATGACCATCCTAATTAGTCTCAGTTTTCTGAAAAGGGAATAGCGTTACCTGGCGGTTGTGTACCTTATTTTTTTTTTTTACGCGCATATCGTCCCTCATTTTTCTCTCATCATTCATATTTTACTCATCATGAACCTCTGCGTCTAGAAGTACTTTTATGCCAAAACATTTTATGTATTATTACATGTTATTTCTGGACGTTACGATAGTGAAAGCTTCTGAAATATTACACTGAAGTATTCAGTTTTGTTACTCTATGAAAATATTCCTAATAGCAGAGGTACATAGCAGTTAAATTGCTAGTGTTATATTCCCCTGTCCTATACGGTTATTTAAACAGGGGGGTTTCCTTTCATGTTTTATTAATATTTGAAGATTAACTTCCATGGGTATAACTATGAACTTTCTTAATCATTAAGGCTTGATTGCTTATTAAATAATAATCGTGCTTCGCTACAAATACCATATCCATTTATCTGTTAATTGCTTTTAGCTTACGTTTCATCGAACACTGGATTTTGTCTGTTTTCAGTATTATGCAGAAAATGAAGGCAGGTTTCTTACAGAGGAATATATAGATTGTCATTGTAAAAACTCCGGCCATTTACTTTGCTTATTGTGTGTATTATATTTCTCAGTTCCTCTGTTTTTAATTTTCTGTAAAAGAAATCTATTGAGAGGGCTTTTTCTGTTCGCCCTCATATCTTAAAAATTACTGATGCTAGAGGGCTTCAAATTGGTATGTTCATCATCCACCCTCCAATCATCAAATATATCAAATTGCAGCCCCGTAGCCTCAGTTTTTTTTTTTTTTTTTTTTGTATTTAAGGTTAAAGTTAGCCATAACCGTGCTTCTGGCAAAGATATAAGACAGGCCACCACCGAGCCGTGATTAAAGTTGCATGGGTCGCGGTTCAAACAGTATTATACCGAGACCACCGAAAGATAGATATATTTTCGGTGGCCTTGATTACACGTTGTACAGAAAACTCGATTGAGCCGAAGAAACATGCGGCGCATTTTTTACTTGCTTTTATAATTTTTGAGTAGATAATACTCACCTTTCATAAAGCTCATTTCAGACTCATTTAGCAGACTGAAATCGTACCCGTCTTGCTCCCCAACTGACAATATGAGGAAACTTTCAATTTCCTGTTTCGCATTTTCCCCCTCGATCCCTAATTTCAAACAGTTTAGAATTAGTTATCTTCAACACCAATAAGAACTTTTTTTTTAATGAAGTTGGAGAGATTCGGAGTCTATAAATTTAAGCACATTTTTCTTACCATTCACCTGTTCTCTCATTTGGATTATTATTTACCACTAATAGTAATTGATACGCATAATCACCAAATGTTTCAGGAGTTGTAATTAATTCAATAATTTGTTTAAGAAGTTTATAATTGAATTTCCTGATTTTTTTATATAAACGTCTTGTATATATCGCGGAATAACGTCCATGCTAATGGGAATTCCTTGAATTTACGCTTGGGTTTTCATCACCAAGAGAATTCCATGTAATCATAAATGATTATTTAAGGCTTTTCTCCAATTAAACCATTCCTCCTTACCTCTCTGGTAATAACATGCGTATTATGAGGTTTTAGAGTAAATCTCCTTCTCTTCTTTAGGAATAAAGGAGTAGCTTACTCACTTACAAAATACATTAGTAATGACAAAGGATGAGATTTTACCAGAAAACATTTCGCCTTCATCTTTTTCCTGTGATCACAAAATGTAAACACTGTTCAGTAATGTAAGAGGCCCTAGCCTAATAAGGCATCAATTTTAAGATGAACGTCAATACGTGCAGTTTAATTTCTTGATATTTTGTCCTGGAAAGAGATCATCGGTGTATTGTAAACACACTAAAATGATCTTTGCTTCATAAGGCAATTCAGGTCAGTAAACGAGATGTAATTCTATAATCAATGTTTATATACTCATGTTCTAACTTTTTCTTTATTTAGAGAGCTTTGTCGAGCTTGTACATTCCTTTTTTATTTTCCGAACTGCTTGGTTTAAGGCTTTTCTTCAGAAAGTCTTTCGTCAAAGAATAACTCTAAAAATATTTAGGTACTTAATTACCTTTCAGCTTTCGGACTACCCCTAGTTTATTTTAGCATAATTAGCGCAATCATCCATAAAATTTCTGTTATTATTACTGTATGCTATGATCATATAGCTTATCATCATATTACTTTTTTTACTATTTTCACTCTTTACAGCATCGCCAGTCACTGAAAAGGTAACTAGTTCACCACGTGACGTGTGACAGTCGTCATCGTAAGAACTGTCGTTAACTATGACACAGGAACATGTAATTACTCCATCTATATTTACTCCATCCATCCATTATCATTCTAAGTATAATGACATTGCTCTTCGTTCCTTTTGCTTAATCTGTCTTCATAATCAGCAAACATCAAACAGGAACATCTAATTAATCCATCTATATTTACTCCATCCATTCATTATCATTCTAAGCATAATGACATTGCTCTTCGTTCCTTTGGATTAATCTGTCTTCATAATCAGCAAACATCAAATGTTCCCTGACATTAAATTTTGAATTCTTTCTTCCATTCAGTAACACCCTCCTCTAAGCTGACAAGACCATATTAACTGGGTCTTTCTTGGATAGTGACCCCCAAAGGTTTTTAACTCGGTATGTATCCACCTTTGCGGCGTGTTTAGTAAAGCCAGTTGGGGATAATCGTAAAACATAAACAAAAGCCTGTAAACATCATAAAAATTGTGACCCCAAAGAAATATTAGTACTAGATAACGACCCCCGAACGTTGCTGGGGGTCACTGTCTGGGAAAGATCCTATTAGTATCTTTCCTAGATATATCATCTTGATCTCGTTGATTGCCTGTTTGGTTGACGTGAGTGCTATTTTTAAGTTCACTAGTCACTTCGAGAGATGACGTCTCTTGATTAGAGGATTTCCATGGGGTTAAATATAACTTCTAAACTTGAACCGTGTTTTCGAACGATCTGTGCTATCACTTTTATTGGTCAAGGCATGGCTATCCATGGTAAGGGTTCAATTACTAAGGTCCAGAAGATTATTTAGAATATAATATATATATATATATATATATATATATATATATATATATATATATATATATATATATATATATATATATATATATATTATATATATATATATATATATATATATATATATATATATATATATATATATATATACATATATATACATATATATATATATATATATATATATATATATATATATATATATATATATATATATATATATATATATATATTATATATATAATGTATTATATATGTGTGTAGGTATATATATATATATATATATATATATATATATATATATATATATATATATATATATATATATATATATATATATATATATATATATATATATATAATCAATGCTTCTAAACGTCCTTTAATATCAATTCGCTCTACCTCGGAAATAATATATTTTCATATATGTCACTGAAGGGGAATTTTTTAGTTGATAATAAGTTCGTCGTCCCGTGGGCTCGAACCAGCGAAAGACAAGAACTCAGGACTACAGTGAACGCATTAACCCACGCGGCCAGCAAGTGAGGTATAAGTGGATATCGGGTCCCATATACAAATCCCCTGTCGAACTCAGGTGTTTGTATTTAGAGACGATATCCACCCACCTCTGCCATGTTAACTGTGTAGTGCGTTTGTCGCACACAGCCATATTATGACTTTTTATCACATCACCGTGATTCATATACAATCAGTAAGCTTCAAACGTCCTTTAATATCCAATTCGCTCTACCTCAGAAATAATATATTTTCATATATGTTGTTACCGAAGGAATTTTTAGTTGATAATAAGTTCGTCGTCCCGTGGGCTCGAACCAGAGAAGGACAAGAACTCAGGACTACAGTGGATGCATTAACCCACGCGGCCAGCAAGTGAGGTATAAGTGGATATCGGCTCCTGTATACAAATCCCCCGTCGAACTCAGGTGTTTGTACTTAGAGACGATATCCACCCACCTCTGCCAAGTTAACCGTGTAGTGCGTTTGTCGCACGCAGCCATATTATGACTTTTTATCACATCACTGTGATTCATATACAATCAGTAAGCTACAAATGTCCTTTAATATCCAATTCACTCTACCTTGGAAATACTATATTTTCATATATGTTACCTCACTTGCTGGCCGCATGGGTTAATGCATCCACTGTAGTCCTGAGTTCTTGTCCTTCGCTGGTTCAAGCCCATGGGACGACGGACTGATTATCAACTAAAAAATTCCCCTTCGGTAACATATATGAAAATATATTATTTCCAAGGTAGAGCGAATTGGATATTAAAGGAGGTTTGTAGCTTACTGATTGTATATGAATCACAGTGATGTGATAAAAAGTCATAATATGACTGCATGCGACAAACGCACTACACGGTTAACATGGCAGAGGTAGGTGGATATCGTCTCTAAATACAAACACCTGAGTTCGACGGGGGATTTGTATATGGGAGCCGATATCCACTTATAACTCAATTGCTGGCCGCGTGGGTTAATGCGTCCACTGTAGTCCTGAGTTCTTGTCCTTCGCTGGTTCGAGCCCACGGGACGACGAACTTATTACCAACTCAAAAATTCCCCTTCGGTAACATATTTGAAAATATATTATTTCCGAGGTAGAGCGAATTGGATGTTAAAGGACGTTTGTAGCTTACTGATTGTATATGAATCACGGTGATGTGATAAAAAGTCATAATATGGCTGCGTGCGACAAACGTACTACACAGTTAACATGGCAGAGGTGGATGGATATCGTCTCTAAATACAAACACCTGAGTTCGACGGGGGATTTGTATACAGGAGCCGATATCCACTTATACCGCACTTGCTGGCCACATGGGTTAATGCATCCACTGTAGTCCTGAGTTCTTGTCCTTCGCTGGTTCGAGCCCACAGGACGACGAACTTATTATCAACTAAAAAATTCCCCTTCGGTAACATATATGAAAATATATTATTTCGAGGTAGAGCGAATTGATATTAAAGGACGTTTGTAGCTTACTGATTGTATATGAATCACGGTGATGTGATAAAAAATTATATATATATATATATATATATATATATATATATATATATATATATATATATATATATATATATATATATATATATACACATACACACATATATATATAGACTATATGTGTGTGTGTGTGTGTGTATGTGTGTGTGTACGCATACTGTTCTCAATTGAAGAAGTATTAGGCAGTCGAGGCCGATTCGTCTTGCAGATTACTTTCATTTGCAATAGGCGAGAGCTCTGTCTATTCCAGTTCCTTGCATTTGCATATTCCGCGTGAGCAACTGCAGGCATCAAGTTATCCCGGCAATTTACATGACGAATTTCCCTGAGCCCATTCCTCAGCGTTTGTCGCGAGATCCAAAAAAAAAATCTATTACGTCTTTCATACTTATTGCTTTCTTTTTGCAACTTTTTCTTCCGGGAAAGCTCCTTTTTATATGGATTTGATAGCTTTCCCTTCTGGAAAATTGTTCTTTATACTGTTTTGGTTCCAATTCGTGTTTCACTCTCTGGTAAGAATTTTTATTTATTTATTTCGTTGATATTCAACTGATATGTCTCTCTTTTTTCTTTGTTTATTGCAAATACCGAGAATTTTTTTTACTGTTTTAGGCAGTGGCCCTGTCAGTCGTTTGCTGTCAGGTTGTCAGTATGGTATTTTGAATCATGTTGGTGTACCCCAGCCCATTCGACTTTTGATATATATATATATATATATATATATATATATATATATATATATATATATATATATATATATATATATATATATATATATATATATATATATATATATATATATATATATATATATATATATATATATATATATATATATATATATATATATATATATATATATATATATATATATATATATATATATATATATATATATATATATATATATATATATATATATATATATATATATATATATATATATTTTAGTAATCTTCAAAAATCTTACTAAGCTTATTTATGAAATATATTTAAAAGCAACGTCGCCACTTTTTTCTTATAATTTCCATAGCTTTACTGCCTATGCCTCAAAAAAGTGTAGAATGTGCCACTCAAATTACTTACATATTATGTGAGTGCATCGGCTTCCTGAATATTAAATATGTGAAATATGTTACAGATATTACGGTCATAAGTTTGCAAACCGCTAGAAACAATTAACATTATACGAACTGTAAGAGAATCTCATTTTAGAAAACTACAGTTTTACTCGCCTAGGTCACACAGACTAGACCCATCAATTATTAAACGGAGGAATTAAGTATAATTACAGAAAGTGTCATTTACATTAAATGACTGAGTCAAAAGAGGTCAATTGTGTTGAATAAATCTCCTGTTCTGTAATTAAATAATGGCATTTTTCAATCTTCCAATGTTCATAGAGAATTATTACTGGGTTTTAGGCGATTTCCTTCTGGTTATAACTTTTCCCCCAAGCTACCAGTTAACTCTTCTTCGCTTTTGTTGTTCTTCCTTGTTAAAAGCAAAATGAGCTAGAGAAACTGATTATTTCCATTGATTGGCCAATCTGATGTATGTAAAGATATGAATAAACCCACTTACTCAAAGGAAGCTGAGTCTTATGTTTTCTTCAGTTTTAGCTTTCTGAAAAGAAAGCTATTGTGCTTGCTTTGTCTGTCCGTCCACACCTTTTTTTCTGTCCGCACTTTTTCTGTCCGCTCTCAGATCTTAAATACTACTGAGGCTAGAAGGCTGCAAATTGGTATGTTGATCATCCATCCTCCAATCATCAAATATACCAAATTGCAGCCCTCTAGCCTCAGTAGTTATTATTTTATTTAAGGTTAAAGTTAGGCATAATCGTGCTTCTGGCAACAATATACGACAGGCCACCACCGGGCCGTGGTTAAAGTTTTATGGGACGCGGCTCTTATAGCATTATACCGAGACCACCGAAAGAAAGATCTTTTTTCCGTGGCCTTGATTATACGATGCATAGAAAACTCGATTGCGCCGAAGAAACTTCGGCGCATTTTTTGCTTGTTAATTGGTCACATTCCACATTATTATGAGGTACTCTAATTTTCTCTGAAATTTCGCATAATTGTTTCAAATTGTAGCAATCATAATTATCTTAAGTTTCTAGCGAGTGGCCTTATAATCACTTCAATTTAGACGTTAAGAAGTATGTTGTACATTATATTTGTTTATTAAAATCTTATTGAAAAATTCACGATTTCTAAAGAATCTAAAGGAACTTATTTTTCCCGGGGATAAGCCAGTGACAAAGATAGGCGTTTAAAAAATTAAGAGAGAGGACTCTTACACATATGTACAGAATATTTTTTTACTATGCGTCATAAAGTAAAGGTTATAAGATATTTCCCCACAAAAAAATATTTAATTAATCAGAGGAGCAGAAAATGAAAAAAACATAGTTTAACAGATAAAAAAAAAAAAGTGTCGCGTGATTGCACATCCACACCAAAAAAAAAAAAAAATATTCCGTTAGCCTACGATCAACATCGAATATCTTTTTTCACCGCGAACTGTAAAAAAAGGTGGGGAATTCTATATCATTTTCACTGACCCACAAATGATGGTGTTGGAGATTAGACGAGATCCCTTCCACAGTTCTGACAGAGCACCAGGGGTTAAATTTATTAATTAAATCATAAAACAATGACATAACAAAACTAACAAAAAAACTGCAAATATATTGGCCATTTTTTCAGCCACGTTTTGATTGATCGAAACGAGTTATTAAATCGATGTGATTTTTATCTTTCAATTCCGTTTGGACGGGACTGCGTTTCCGGATTTCGCACGGTTGGCCGTGTGATGCAGAGCTGCAAATATGATTTGCTCACACGTTCATGTATGCGAATTTCATTTGCTTAGCGTAGCGTCTATCATTTGCTGACATTTTTCTCCATTTGTTTTTTTAAACATTTTATATATGCATATACATGCATACACATCCCCACACAAACACAGACGCAGACACTCAAACACACACACATACATATGTATATATATATATATATATATATATATATATATATATATATATATATATATATATAAATATATATATAAATATATATATATATATATATAATATATATATAATATATATATATATATATATATATATATATATAGATATATATATATATATATATATATATATATATATATATATATATATATATATATATATATATATATATATATATATATATATATATATATATATATATATATATATATATATATATATATATATATATATATATATATATATATATATATATATATATATAGATATATATAGATATATATATATATATATATATATATATATATATACATATATATATATATATATATAGATATATATATATATATATATATATATATATATATATATATATATATATATATATATATATATATATATATATATATATATATATATATATAATATATATTTATATATATATCAAGGCTTTTCACGTAAAGAAAAAAAGCCAGCCAATGACAAGTGCTACTCTAAATAAATAAACGCGAACAAATGAAATTCGCATTTATGAATGGGTGAGCAAATCACATTTGCAGCTATCTATCACACGGTCACCCACGCAAAGTTCAAATAAAATTGAAAGATAAAAATCACAATTATTTGATAACTCGTTTTGATCGATCAAAACGTGGCTGACAAAAATGGCCACTATATTCAGAGTTTTTTGTGAGAGCTGGTTTTATCTTTTATGTCATTTTTCTATAATTTAATTGATGAATTCCATCATCGGCCATTCCGTCAGTACTGTGACACGACTCCCATTTAATTTCCAACAAGCACTCGCTTGCACACATACACACACACACTCACACACACACACACACACACACACACACACACACACACACACATATATACACAGTATATGTATATATATATATATATATATATATATATATATATATATATATATATATATATATATATATATATATATATATATATGGTGAAGATTTTCCAAACTTCTATATATGTAATTATGTAAGGAAGTAATTCTTTGCAACAAGCGTCTGATGCGGTAGTAACACATTACATAAGGTATGCTCAGAATGCTATAAGATGGCTTCCATAATGAAATGGATAAGACTTTATTTCTAATTGAACGTTGAAAAGGGCTTTCATAGCGGCATATTTCTGATTCTGGAGAGTCTTTATTACTTCAAATCTCTTCCATATGTCAATATAATGATGAAAGTGGTATCTTTATAGTTACTATATGGGTACTGGAGGCACTACGCTGTTTTTGTTAACTGGGAGTTACTTACGTACAGTCGACTTAGCCTCAAGTTTGCCTTTTAATAGATTTTGCAGGTCGTAGCCAAACGCCCATTGGCTCCTTTGAAGACATTTCATGTCTGCTAGTTGTAATGGTTGTCATCTGTCGTTAAATGGCAATAAAAACGTTTTTATTGTTATAGATTTTTTTATTCCTTCATGTATCAGCTGTGTTCACCTTCATATTTCTCTTAATGTAAGTTTCTATCATTTCATTTCGATAGTTTTTTAGTTTTCTGTAAAAGAAAACTATCGTGCCGGCTTTGTCTGTCCGTCCGCACTTTATTCAGTCCGCACTTTTTCTTTCCGCCCTCAGATCTTAAAAACTACTGAGGCTAGGGGACTGCACATTAGTATGTTGATCATCTACCCTCCAATCATCAAACATGCCAAATTGCAGCCCTCTAGCCTCGGTAGTTTTTATTTTATTTAAGGTTAAAGTTAGCTATAATCGTGCGTCTGACAACGAAATGACAGGCCACCACTGGGCCGTGGTTAAAGTTTCATGGGGCGCTGCTCATGTAGTATTATACAGAGACCACCGAAAGATAGATCTGTTTTCCGTGGCCTTGATTATATGCTGTACAGAAAACTCGGTTGCGCCGAAGAAACTTCGGGGCATTTTTTTACTTGTTTTTGAAAGTTAGGATTTGAGGGATCTGGTTCAGTACCTGGATGCATGGTATACTGTATGCAGGCTTGACTGGGATTACAGAAAAGCCTACTGCCAACCTCTGCAGCTTAAGGAAAAGGTTGGGGTTTTTCGATCTTAGACTAATAATGATATTAATGCCCGATTTTTATTTGGGAAATGATTTCATGTGGCCACTACAGAAGGATGAGCAAGGGGACCAGCCTTAAATCTATTCTGACTTCCACTCTCGTTATGGAAAGCAGTACAAAGCAATGAATTTTTTTAAGGAAAACTTAACTGATTATGACATAGACTGTCATTATCACAAAAATACAGTCACCAATATAAAACGCCCGATGGGGATAGTGCCGTCAGTGCACCTCACGCGGTGCACTGTAGGCATTACTGAAGGTTCTTTGCAGCGTCCCTTCGCTCGCCCCCTAGCTGTAACTTCTTTTCATTTCCTTTTCTGTACCTCCGCTCATATTCTTTCTTCCCTCTGACATCCCACCCTCTCGGACAATTGTTCCAGAGCGCATCTTGGAGGTTTTCCTCCCGTTACACCTTTCAAACCCTCTTACTCTCAATTTCCGTTTCAGTGCTGAATGCCCTCACAGGTCCCAGCCATTGGCCTTTGGCCTAAATTCTATAATCCAATCCAATCCAACAACAAACATACAAGCCGTGCTATGCATAACGATTCTCCAATTAAAAAAGTGACTTTGGTAGCGGCTAATTTATCAAAATTCATAGAAAATTATAATCACGTGATTATCAATGCCACTCCAGCCTTGCAAATACGATATGAAAAAAAAAAACCTTATATACAAATTAACAAAAATGTAGATTTTCTCCAAATACTGAAATTGTTCACAGTCAGAACCATTTTCAATGAAATCCGAAGCATGTCCACTGTAATACTGAAGTCATCTCTCCGCCGAAACCTCACTAGACCATAAGCTTCCATCTGCCAGTCATTGATGAATCCCAGTGCATACACGAGGCAAGAGAAACAGTGCGGCACACCTTTTTGGTCTGCCATCTCTCAGGAATTTACACGTGTATATATATATATATATATATATATATATATATATATATATATATATATATATATATATATATATATATATATATATATATATATATATTTACAGCCTATTGAAACCAACAGACTTTAGATTACATCTTTATATTGCCTGAAGGGTGACGAGGAATTGCAGTTTGAAAACTTTATTTGTTGAAAATGAAAAGTAATTCCAGGGTAATTGGTCGTGCCTAAAGGTTAAAGAGGAAGCAAGAGAAGGAGAGAAAACTTTATTTGAAAAAATGAAAGTTATCCAGGGTAATTAGTCGTATAATGATAACTAAGTTATCAGAATTGCATTCAGCTAGAGAAGGTGAGAAACTGAATATAGAAACTAAATGTAAAGTTATACGAATATAGAAAGTATAATGATAACTATAGAAGTATCAGAATTATATTCATATAACGTAGGTGATGGCATGATGATATATATACTGTATATATATATATATATATATATATATATATATATATATATATATATATATGTGTATATATATATATATATATATATATATATATATATATATATGTATATATATATATATATATATATATATTATATAAATTATATATATGTATATATATATATATATATATATATATATATATATATATATATATATATATATATATATATATATATATATATATATATATATATATATATATATATATATATATATATATATATATATATATATATATATATATATATTCCTACAAAAACTAAATCACTATTATCGGTGATGTTGTGGCTATTTTACTACTAATATTACTGACGGGAACAGCATTTAGTTAGCTACACACTCCAACGAACGCGACCTGAACGCTTTCGACTTAATTCGTTATAACAGTATCACAACCATTTCGTTTTGGCTTACATCACAGTTATTAAAACTTTATCATAGTCTATGAAATTTTGCCTTTACCTTTTATGGTCACATCTGTCAGATTAATGTCACATTTGGCAGTTTTAACCACCAGGGAATTATCGTTCAAATACGCTAGATGTGAACTGCATGCCATCAATATGTTTTATTTACTAAAAAATATGTCACCGTGAGATGTGGCGTGCAGAGTCGAAGGCTGTGAAGATATTTATTCAAATAATAATGCTGTTGTAATTCATTCTTATGAAAATGATATATCGAATTTGTATAGTTATCAGTTGTTAAATACAAAATATACAAGCATAAAATGCGCCAAAGTTTCTTCGGCGCAATCGAGTTTTCTGTACAGTGTATAATGCTGCGTGAAACTCCCAGCCGCGGCCCATGAAACTCTCAGCCGCGGCCCATGAAACTTTCAGCCTGTGCTGTTGGCACCTATAGCGTTGCTAGACACACGATCATGGCTTATTTTAACGTTTAAATTAAATAAAAACTACCGAGGATAGATGGCTGCAATTTGTTATGTCTGATGATTGGAGGGTGGATGATCAACATACCAATTTGGAGCCCACTAACCTCTGCAGTTTTTAAGATCTGAGGGCGGACAGAAAAAGTGCGGACGGACAGACAAATATCCATCTCAATAGTTTTCTTTTACAGAAAACTAAAATGTGACCTTGACCTCTGATTTTTACGGATGTAACCACAGTAAACATAATCATTTGGGAGTTATCATTATATCTTATCGTTATTGAAAAGAGGTCACAAATATGTAGCTGCTGCTAAGCTTTAAATCGTTGAAATTCTCTTAACTTGAACTCTGATGTATTAGGATCAAGGATTGTAAACGTCATTATTAGGTAATTACCCTTACGAGTTATCCGGCTATGAATTATATGAACTGCCCAATAACTATATTTAACTTTTCAAACCAAATTTAATTATTATACAAATACTAATTTATCAAAATGATTAGCATATCACGATCATGAAGCATTTAAGATAAAAAAAAAAAATCCGTGACTTTAATCGTAACCATTAATGGTAAGATTTGAGGCATTTAATCAATTAAAAATTGTAGTTGCAATATAATGATACGAAGATTATACCAGGATCATATAAAAAGCTATGCTGAATTTTAACCATTAAAAATTGCCGATTTTATATTTCACCTTCAAACTTTAGTTAATTTTCATCATAAATTATAACTACGAACATGATTCACGACCATTTTTCTGCCAAGTTTCATCAGTTCCGTTCATTCGTTTTTCAAAATTTTCTAACATACAGACGAAAAAAATTTTTGAACAGATCAGCTAACGGATGTAAATAAAGACTATCAAAATTTGTATTTGAATATTTACGTTTTTCAGCATGGAAAATTGGAACAAAGATTATTTTCTTAACTGAATGAATTAGATTTTCTTGTTATTATGCATCTTCATTTCACTCTATGTTGTTATGTTTATCATAAGTCATTGTAGAACTAAAACCAGTAAGGATATCTCAAAGACTTGGAAGCTGTTTTCTACTATTTTTAATAATGCAATTTCTCTTAGTGCTGCTGAATTCAAAATTTTTGCCCTAGCTTCTAGGCCTCCAGTACTACCGACCTTCCACAAAATATTCGATTGATTTATAATTTTTCTAAACTTGACAAACTTCACTCCATGTTTCTCAATTTAAAGGGATAATAATTATATACTTTAGATATCTCATCTGTCGTGTCTCTCAGATATAATTATCTTACTAACTTCCATTCTTCTAAAAATTCTTAAAAGACTTGTATATCCATTTTAATTTCTCATCAACCTTCTCAATAAGGTTTTTGGTTATTTTCACCAAGTCCCCTGTGACTTCAGTAAAACTTTTGTATGTTATTAAGAAAGTAATTGATTAATCTCCTTGAAGCACCTAAACTTTACGCCTTCTTGGCCTTCCCAATTTTAAATTTTGCTTGCAAAAAGTGGCTCAGTAACTTTGTTTTTTTTTCAGTGATCACAAGAAAATTATCACTCTCTTTCTCTCTCTCTCTCTCTCTCTCTCTCTTCTTCTCTCTCTCTTGCTCTCTCTCTCTCTCTCTCTCTCTCTCTCTCACACACACACACACACACACAGACACGACGCACGCGCGCTCGCACACTCATACACATGCACAAAATTACTTGCTACTTGGGCATATTTTCTCTCTCATACAATTTCTATTGAAGTCTATAGCATGTATTTCCAGAGACTATCTTCTTAAAAAAATGGTCTCTGCTGATAATGCCATTGACCTCAATAGAAATATTATAATATATATATATATATATATATATATATATATATATATATATATATATATATATATATATATATATATATATATATATATATATATATATATATATACATATATATATATATATATATATATATATATATATATATATATATATATATATATATATATATATATATATATATATATATATATATATATATATATATATATATATATATATATATATATATATATATATATATATATATATATATATATATATATATATATATATATATATATATATATATATATACATAATATATATATGTATGTATACATATATATCTTTATTTTATTTTTCACCTCCTAACCTGCTTTATAATTTCTCTTTGTTCCTCCGTCATCTGCATTCTGCAAACAATCTGGCACGCGTCATGTTCCACGAGGAGTATTTTCCATGTTAATGAATTTGTGAAGCAATCAAAAGAACGCCGGAGTTTTTCGCGAAGGGAAAATTAGCTTCCTCGAGCGCCCCATGAATGATACATGTTTTCGCCGCCCCCGCTTGTAACGTTAATCCACAAAACAGCAACTCAGAACAGGGAGTTATTTTGATGCTTAGTTTGGAGTTTTTACCATATTTTGTTATGGACATGAATTGTCAATGTGACAATGAAATGACCGGATTACTGTACCGTAGTTTCAGTTAAGATAATCTGTTATGATTACTGGTTTATTAACAAACACTGAAGAAAAAAGTTACAAAAATGCATGATGCCGACTGAGTGACAGCTACCTGTAGATTAATATTTTGGTAACACTTACCGTCATCCAATCGGGGACTTTGAGCTGTCTTTGTTGCAACAGGTAAATGGCTGCGTTTCCAGCTGCTAGGAAGACTACTCTACAGTTTTCAGGAGAAGAAATGAATAACGTATTTACTGTGTTAAGTGGCAACGTTACATCTTAAAAGATCGTGGATGCTAGGTGTCTGCAAAGCAAGAAGTAATCACAAGTTCTTTGGATTCATGCAACAAAGGCGCTAATGAAATATTCCGAATGAAACAGAATTCTAGGAAGGATACCAACCTGGATATCGTTCGACCTAGGTCTAAACCCTGATTAGTTTTCTGGGAAAATTATGCGACTGCTTGCAGCAATCTTATTGAAACAGTAAACACTTTGGAGTCTTGATACCTGGTTGGAGTCTTGATACCATCAGGAAAGTAGAACAGAGTTCCAATAACAGTTGACGAAAGACGCAAATCATGTAGCGCTAAATATATCACCTCTTTATATGCAGGACGTTGAACTTACAAGCAGAAAGGCAGGCAGAAAACAAAGGCATGACTCTCCAAATTCACCGGTGGATGCAACAATTTCGTGGAAAACTCTCTTCATATATAGAAATATTGATGTATATCACTTCCTTCTGGATTTTTACATCCCTTTCTTCACTGAGTCTTATGACATCAGTGGGGTACATTTCGATGGAAAGTAAAGCGGTTTGTCGTTTCCTGTCTAGGTACCATATAGAGCTCTTCAGGATCTTATAAACCATTCGTCGGAAGACCTCCCCTAAAACTATGGACGCTGACGCAAATCTTTCCAAATCTTCCAGCTAATAAGACGTGTTCCTTATGCTACTGCTTTATGAATTACAGGGGAAAAATTTCAGAATACAGCATAATTTCGTTGTGAGAGTTCTTCGGCTACCAACAGCTTTTGTTTCATAAGAGTTAGTAGTGAATACTTCGTTGCATTCGCCGAAGTTTTAACTGCGTTGTATTCATAACATATTAGTTCCTTTTATGTATTTATTGTAATTATAACCAAAATAAGTTATAGATTAAAATCAGCCTTTATATTATTTGGATTTACATTCCAGTTATAATGAAATACAAGTCTTTCCTTTTTTATATTTTTTTTTACAATGCGAAGTCTGACAAGCTTACATTTAATTAAGAAGTTAGTAGCAACTTTTGATTTACTAGTTTTCTGATCAAAAAGGGTAGTTACCTCAGAAAGGACCTACAAGGACCAGCAGCAATCAAAGAGAAAATTCACTAAAAAAAAAAATCTATGTCATTCTGTAAAAAGCGAATTGCCTGCCTGCAAAATCGACGTATCCTGGTGAAGAAGAACGGCTGAGAGCGGTCTTAGTGAAATTCCATTAGCGGTAAGGCAGATTAGAGTGCTTCATTTGCATAAGGAAGCAGGTGCTTCGTAGTAGTGAAAGTGAATGGTGGTAAGATAAGAAAGACGGAGATTTAACACTAGTTTCTGCGTTTTTGACTAAACACTTTCCGGGATAAAACTCTCGTTTAGTTTTGGTCAAAATGAAGCTATTGATGACGCGAGTGTTACCGGGACTACAGAGAGTTCGTAAGGGAATAAACTCAAGAGACAAATGTTCCTTGTGCGTTTCACTTCTAGCACGAATAAAATGTAAATAAAATGTTGATTGGCTTTAAAACTTTGAAACTTTTAATAGTTTTGATAGCAGTATGTTAATTATTCAGTGTATTATAGATGAACATTTTTTAAACCCTGTTTTGGAGAAGTTTATAATGCTTACAATGCTTTCAAGATTTTTTCATATAAATTTCTATAATGTAAACCATCGATACGAGTTTAGTTTACAAAATAATTATGAAAAATCGGGAGGCCCAAAAATAAGTATCATCCTGTAAAACAACTCACCTCTGTCATACATGTGGTTTCTTTATTAAAATTCTCTCTCTCTCTCTCTCTCTCTCTCTCTCTCTCTCTCTCTCTCACACACACACACACACACAATTATATGAATAAAGTATGTTCATGTTTAACAACTCATTTCCCATTAGACATGCGTGGTTTCCAAATGGAAAGAGTCTCTCTCTCTCTCTCTCTCTCTCTCTCTCTCTCTCTCTCTCTCTCTCTCTCTCTCTCTCTCTCTCTGATAATAATAACGATTAAAATAAACGCTGTGACAGCAGAACAGATCAAACTCCTGGGAATTCAAAGCTAAGTCGACCCACTCGTGGGTTAGGTACAGTGCTGGAGCAACTCATCGCCTATTCAGCGAGAATAATAACAAAGGTAAATTGCCTTAATGAATGGGATATTGCGAGGGGCCCCAAGCAGCGTAAGGGAATCCGTGGATTCCCGTTACCCTCAAACAGGAAGTAGTTAAACCCCTTCGTGTTACTCATTTGCTTTCGTAATATCCTGTCTCACTGAATATTTATATGTTATCTATTTTGAAAGGCGGTGTGTTTGTGTGCAAGATGCTAAGTCAGACGTGTTAAGAATAAAAGGGCCACACGTAATTATACAGCATCAGTTAGAGAATATTGTCCAGGCTATCTAACCTAAAACACACACGCACACGCCACTTCACTCGGTGCACTGTAGGCATTTCTTGGGGTTCTTCGCAGCGTCCTATAGGCCCTTAGCTGCAGCCTTTTTCATTCCTTTTTGCTATGTCAACGTTCATACTCTCCTTCTTCCATCTTAATTTCCACCCTCTCCAAACAGTTGTTTCATAGTGCAACTGCGTGGTTTTCCTCCAGTTACGACTTTAAAACCGTTTTAGTCTGTCTCTCATTCAGCGCGGAACGACCTCATAGTATGTTCCAGTGCTTGGGTTTTGGCTTAAATTTTAAGTTCCATTCTATCCCATTCCAAAACACACACACACGGAGTTTCGACAGTGCTATCATTTAACAGGCTTCCTCGCTTATTTTTATTTTTGATTGTTTCTAATTTTCATTTTTAATTTCGTTAATGTCTTCATTATTTTTTCATGTTTCTTACTTTGATTTTTACTTCAGTTTTCATTTTGACCCCTCACACCAGAGGTCGTTGCCTTTCCATGAATATTAATAAGTTTTTGGAAAAAGTTAACCTCATAACCCTATTTGATATCGCTCGTTCCAGTGGTCACTGATCACCCCTAAAAAAATTTCGTTAAATTTTAGGTTAATTTTGCGTGGCATTATTTTAACTCGATATGATGACTTTTGGTGAAACAGATTAAAATAACCAGCCAAAAGTCTTTCGAATCTGCATTTATAATTCCGCTGGCTGAATGCAATTTGTCGTAATTAATGGCGTATTCACCAGGTGATTTTTTTTTTTCATGATAAAACAACCACTTTTTTTGTAACTCTTTGTCGGGAACCACTCAGGGGTAATTTGTTTGTTGAATGTATCACCCATAGTTCAAAGGCATACATTTCACGCGCAACGTAGCAATGAACAAATGGCAATGTTTATTCATAAATTGTATTGTGTTTTACATTTAAAAGATTTTTCGTTATTTGTTTTTATTGTTTTTTTTTCTTCGTTTGCAATTTTTTCTTTTAATTTTTTAATAAATTTTCCTGTACTTCATACGTTGTTCCACTGGATAATGTTGTATATCACTGGATAATATATATATATATATATATATATATATATATATATTATATATATATATATATATATATATATATATATATATATATATATATATATATATATATATATATATATATATATATATATATATATATATATATATATATATATATATATATATATATATATATATATATATATATATATATATATATATAATATATATTATAAAATGATATATATATATATATATATATATACATATATATATATATATATATATATATATAATATATATATATATATATATTAACTTTAAAATGCCAAGCCTTACTGACAAACCCACGTCAACGCGAAGTGCCATCAGTGCACCTCTCCGATGTACTGTAAGCACTGCAGTTCGCCCATGGACCTAGAATGGAATTTATCAATTCCCGTGAAGTTTTACTTTTCAATGTTAGTCATTTTTCATGAAAATATTCATCATACCACATAAATAAACGTTACATTTCTCTTCAAATTTATGCAAAGCTGCAGTTCTCTGGATAGGTTAACAATGTTTCTAAAGACCAATAAAGGTAAACTTTTCAAAAGAGACGAGACTTCCTATTAATATGGTTTTATGACGAGTGGATAGGTATTGAGGAAGGTGGGAGCTAAAAGATCTAAGATTTATGAAATCTGACATCCACGTAATTAAAAAAATAGGTAAAACCGATGTGGCACCAAGAAGGCTGCCTCCTGGTGTTGACAGGGAAAGTGAAAGGGAAGCTCGTTTATTAAAAAAAAAAAAAAAAAAAAAAAAAAAAACTGCTTCACGAAGCGGGAGCGTGGCGCTCCGAAATTGCATGTGGATTGCTTAAATACATATGTTCTCCAAGTTGCGTTTTTTTTTTTTAAGTTTTAAAGTTCGATACTGATCGGTTATCATCAACTCTTTTATATCGAAAACCGTGACTTGGTGATAACAGAAGCAGACGGAAGAAGATATTATTTCTGACGTAGTCTCTCTCGTGCGTCATTCCATTGTGTGTTCATGTTTCTTTTCACAGCTTGTTTTTGGCACTGGAGCGTTCATTAGCTCTTATGCAAAGCTTTAGAAACAGGTTGCCATTGTAAGAGCCATAGTTCGCTTGGGAAATCTGTATTCTTCTGCTAATAGGGCATTGGATGTTGTACATACTACGTCGGTTGAGAAATTGAATATTCCATCCTGATTCTGATGTTTTCAGGGGCTTTTACTTATGTGGAGTTGATATGGCAATATAATTTCGTATCTTGTACATACGTATACCGTCATTCCTCTAGACTTAAGTGCAACACAAAGTCAGTTTTTTTTTATAGAACAAATGTTCGTATAGTGCAGGTTAGCATTTCATTCACATCACTAAGAATTACATGGTGTATTGGTAAGTTGCGTTGCTAGTTTTGTAAAAATTTCCGCTTACGTCGTCATGTAAACCAATTCACCATAGATCAAAAATATAATCAGTGAGATATAGGAACTTCATTTTTTGCTAAATTCAAGATATTTAAAAAGAAAAAAGGTGGGGGGGGGGGGCTTCAGTGCTTGTAAATATTAAAAGTAACACTGTTTATGGCTCATAACGTTCAATGAATCAACATCTAAGCCTTTTCATTTACATACGGGGTTTCATTCATAAAAAATTTTAGTTTTTTCATCAATAAGCTTGGAAAAATACCTTAAACGTTTAGCAGAAGTGCCCCATAGTGTTTCAGAAAACAATTTTCATTATTTGTAAGATATTCCTATTCAGGGAGAGATAAATGTGGCCAGTGTAGCAGTTGCATTATTGTTATGTAACTCGTAGTTTTCAGTTATGAACACCGCGTGAACAATATTAGTATAATTGAAAATAGTCCGTTAACAGCCTGTAAGTCTAGAAAATAGTCCGTTAACATAAGTCAAGGAAGTAGTCTGTTAACAGCCTGTAAGTCAAGAAATAGTCCGTTAACAGCCTGGAAAGTCAAGGAAATAGTCAGTTAACAGCCTGTAAGTCAAGAAAATGGTCCGTTAACAGCCTGTAAGTCAAGAAAATAGTCCGTTAACAGCCTGTAAGTCAAGGAAATAGTCCGTTAATAGCCTGTAAGTCAAGGAAATAGTCCGTTAATAGCCTGTAAGTCAAGGAAATAGTCCGTTAACAGCCTGTAAGTCAAGAAAATAGTGCGTTAACAACCTGTAAGTCAAGTAAATAGTCCGTTAACAGCCTGTAAGTCAAGGAAATAGTCCGTTAACAGCCTGGAAAGTCAAGAAAATAGTCTATAAGTCAAGAAAATAGTCCATTAATAGCCTGTAACTCAAAAAAAAGTCCGTTAACACCCTGTAAGTCTAGAAAATAGTCCGTGAACAGCCTGTAAGTCAAGGAAATATTCTGTTAACAGCCTGTAAGTCAAGGAAATAGTCCGTTAACAGCCTGTAAGTCGAGAAAATAGTCCGTTAACAGCATGTAAGTCAAGGAAATAGCCCGTTAACAGCCTGGAAAGTCAAGGAAATAGTCCGTTAGCGGCCTGTAAGTCAAGAAAATAGTCCGTTTACAGCCTGTAACTCAAGAAAAAGTCCGTTAACAGCCTGTAAGTCAAGAAAGTAGTCCGTTAACAGCCTGTACGTCAAGAAAGAAGTCCGTTAACAGCCTGGAAGTCAAGAAGGTAATCCGCTAACAGCCTGCAAGTTAGAAAAATAGAGAGGGGGCGCGAGGGGGGTGTTTGATATGGCCCCGGGGCCCCAAAGTGAGGGGGGGCCCCCAAAATGCGAAATTTAACCATTGCTGCTATGACAGGACAAGCTAAATTTCTGAAATTTGCATTTACAAGTGCCTTTAAAATGATCCTGCAATTGCTCATATTCTAAATATTTTACCTCCCGAACGCCCCCCCCCCCAGGCTGCTTTGGCTCGCTTCGCTTGCCTCCCACCACATAAGAGGGGCCCTAAATGGGGCTGTGTCCCCCGGGGCCCAAAGTGTCTAGGAACGCCCCTGCTGTAAGTCAAGAAAAATAGTTTGCTAACAGCCTGCAAGTCAAGAAAATAGTCCGTTAACAGCCTGTAAGTCAAGGAAATAGTCCGTTAACAGCCTGTAAGTCGAGAAAATAGTCCGTTAACAGCCTGTAAGTCGAGAAAATAGTCCGTTAACAGCTTGTAATTCAAGAAAATAGTCCGTTAATAGCCTGTAAGTCAAGTAAAACAAAGACTGTCGTCGCAGTCTAGAATTACGCTGCTGCAATTCTTATCAAAAGTATAAAGGATCGTCTGATATATATCATTTGTCATTAGACCTATATTTTGAAAATAAATATAATGTATAAGTTGTATAAGAAGGTAAACCACTTAAATTTGATCAGAAACTATATCGATGTCAGAGAGAAATAATGATATAAAAGTCACTTTAAATGACATTTTAACATGAAATTGTTGGATTGTTTGCTACTTTATAGAATTATCCTTGCACTACAATATGTGTTAAGTACATATGATGTATTTTTTTTTTAATACGACTAAATTCAAATACATTAATAACAAGTAAAAAAGAGCCAAGTTTCTTCAGCGCAATCGAGCTTTCTGTATAACCGCTACAGCGTATAATCAAGGCCACCGAAAATAGATCTATCCTTCGGTGGTCTCGGTATAATGCTGTATGAGCCGTGGCCCATGAAACTCTAACAACGACCCGATGGGGGCCTATCCTATATCGTTGCCAGACACACGATTATGGCTAAATTTTACCTTGAATAAAATAAAAACTACTGAGGCTAAAAGGCTGCAATTTGGTATGTTTGATGATTTGAGGGTGGATGATCAACATAACAATTTGCAGCCCT
The DNA here is from genome assembly GCF_040412425.1 of Macrobrachium rosenbergii. Lineage (NCBI taxonomy): Eukaryota > Metazoa > Arthropoda > Malacostraca > Decapoda > Palaemonidae > Macrobrachium > Macrobrachium rosenbergii. The sequence continues at coordinate 32,616,657 of NC_089762.1, read as the reverse complement.
CTAGCCTCAGTAGTTTTCAAGATCTGAGGGCGGACAGACAAAGTGAGGACAGAAAAAAGTGCGGACAGAATAAAGTGCGGACGGACAGACAAAGCCGGCACAATAGTATTCTGTTACAGAAAACTAAAAATTAACTTACCGTGTCAGAATGTAAATTTGCACCACCTTCATGAGATTTTGAAACGAGCAGACATAACATCAAAATGACAACTATTCAACAATTATCAATGTTGGGTAATAAGCACTAGAGCTAATGCAATGATCACTTGCCAAATTTCCCGTGTAAACAATAATGGTATTGGGAAACTGGAATTTAAATTTTATTGCACAGATGACAATCATTCTATTTTTTTTATTTGCTCTGTATTTGGTGAGCTTATTGAATAAAGCTAGTTATGAGGTAATTGCTATTTCGAAATCAACGTAGTAATTTTGAATGTTTTGGCAAGAATATTGATAAAATCGTATCTTATGAAATTTATCTTCCCAAGAGCTTAGTTTTTACATATAAATTTCAGGCAAATGGACAATATTGCATCAGTTGCTTTAAGCTTAGAGACCCAGTGCTTGTCATTTTATGAACCTGTAAGTGATAACCACTTATGAAATATTAGGAGGCGTTATGTATGACTGATGAAAAGGACAAAAATTATTTTTTATTTCATTATGACTGATGAAAAGGACAAAAATATTTATTACTGCATTGATATCAAAATTTTTCCTTAAGGTTAACATGATAAATAGAAATCAAAGTCAGTTAGAGTTTTACTCAAATATTGAATGACTGAAGCACCTTGCCAAGAAGATTATGATACTCTTTACTTTTAATTAAATTCAGTATTATAGATTTCATATATTTGTCAACATAATAAAACTTATTTTGACCATTACACTCTTCTCTCTCTCTCTCTCTCTCTCTCTCTCTCTCTCTCTCTCTCTCTCTCTCTCTCTCTCTCTCTCTCTCTCTCTCTTTCGTCTTCTTTATACCTTACAGATTCATTACACACAAATGTCTTTCAGATATTCAGATATATAAGTTGCGATAAATCAGGCTCTATGATTGTCACCTGAACAAACGTTTCCAATAAGTAAGTTATGAAGAACATAAATTCTCTTCTGATGCCCAGAAGAGAATCTATAAAGAGGGAAAAGAAATGTGGAAAGGAAGGGAAGGAAAAAGATAGATCGCATAAGACGAATTTCAGGATTATTGGGTTATTTGAAATCTCTGGGGTAAGACAGTATGAAGAAGACTTATCTTAGACACACACACAGAGAGAGAGAGAGAGAGAGAGAGAGAGAGAGAGAGAGAGAGAGAGAGAGAGATCAAGTAGGATAACATTTCGAGGCTATAGACTAACTCAAGATATTTGAATATGCAACATTTTCAAGTGCATAAAAGAGAAGAATCATTTACAGAGAGAGAGAGAGAGAGAGAGAGAGAGAGAGAGAGAGAGACAGACAGACAGACAGACAGACAGACAACTATATTTTTTTTAACTATACTATCCACAAATCACCATATCAATAGAGGCGATGTTAATATTGTGCTCATACGTGTATAAGTAACTAAAAGCCACACACACAAAAGCACACGCACACACACACACACACACACACACACACACACACACACACACACACATATATATATATATATATATATATATATATATATATATATATATATATATATATACATAGAAATAATCAACACACAATCACTGGTGGAAGAAAAATAAATTTCTGACACATCAGAGATCGAACCAGGTCTTTCAATTGAAAGGCAAGGACGCTGCTCACTAGGCCATAGTGGGCACCGCCCTTGCCCTTCAATTGAAAGACCTGGGTTGATCCTGATTCCTGATGGGTCAGAAATTTAGATATATATATATATATATATATATATATATATATATATATATATATATATATATATATATATATATATATATATATATATATATAATATGTGTGTGCTTGTGTGTGTGCTTTTTACACGCGTGCACAATTAAATGGATGTGGGTGAGGAGAGTGGCACTCTAAAAAGTAGTGGCACCGGAGGTCCTGTAATGCCTTCACTTTTCTCAGAGGAAAAAGTGAAGCAGCAAGAAATTCCGGGTCGAAAATCAGTGGAGGATTTATACCTTAAGATTTCGGGTTCCTGAAAAAAAAAAAGACTTCTGCCTTTCTCTCTGGAATCTCTCTAGATTCTTGTGTGACGAGAAGCTCTTTTATCAAAATTTTAGTAGTATATTTTGTGAATTCGATATTATTTGGTGATTTTTTTTAATATATATATATATATATATATATATATATATATATATATATATATATATATATATATATATATATATATATATATATATATATATATATATATATATTTTATACAGAATGTTTTGATTATACCTGCTGAACAATTAAACTAGCTTGACTGCATTCCATGAGTTAACAGAAGCAAAGAGACTCAGCCGCCACTGTAACTTTCATGTTTCATGTTTAATAACGAATCATGCACCTGGACAGAAGGCTTATTGGAAGATTATTGAACCCCCCATACAGAAAATCATGTCTGCCTTCCATGCACTCGTTTGTTTCCTGAACTTTAATTCCTTTCCTTTGCTCTACTTCTTCTTACTTGCCGTCTATCCAGCATTTTCTGTACGTTCCTCTCTCCTTCCCTCATATAATTTCCGAATTATATACTCTTTTCACCAATCAGTTGACCGTAATTCTTTCCACATGACCAAACCATCTCAAACAACTAATCCATTATTTCACCTATGCTCATTTATTTTCATTGTTTCTGCCTACCTCCAAATTTCTCAGTATTTCATATCCTATTAAGTAAATCATTCACCTCATCATCTTCACAGACGTCCCTTTTATTTATATATAACATCCACCCTTCACTTCTATAAAGGAGAGTCAGATCAACAATCTCTTCTCACAATCCCTTCATTACATATTCTAGACAGGCGTAGAAAGTGTACCCAGAATTCCAATGCAGTTCGAGTTAAATTTTCGTTAACTCGTAAAGCAAATCCAAAGTCTTTCATTTACATGCAAAAGGACGAACTAAGCAGAGAACTGATTAGAACGTGGAAAGACAAACTGAAGATGGAGGAGCCGTTTTCAAGTCTGCCTCGCGCTTTCGGGGACCAAGTTCTCGTGGCTCAAATATTTGACGTCAGTCTTGTACTTTGAAGAAGTGAGAGAGAGGTTGCTATGCATGACATCTGGTGACTTTGATTTTTACCGCGTGCTTAAATGGCATAAGGTGTATAAGCAAAAAAAAAAAAAAAACATCTGGTCTCTTTTCATACCATAACAGAGTTAGAACCACTCGTTTTATATGACATTAAATTGCTGTTAATGGCAATTATTTTACTACAGATTTTTGCTCATCATATAGAATAACAAAGTATGAAAAGCACAAGGGTGGAAGAGCAAAAGGTACAACTAACTTAAAGATCGAGGAATTTTCTGATTCACAAAAAACGGATTCTAACTAAAAGATGTACAATTCAATCTTTAACAATTTTGACAAATCATGAGCTTTTGTTAGAGAGTTTAAAACATAAAGTTCAAAGCATACTAATCTATCGTTGGCCTTCTATTATTTAAAATTTTTAGCATGGTCAGATATTATTTAAAATCACTTAAAAATGGTAACATTTAACTGAGCGCCCTCGGGATTAAACGCCTTTGATAATAAATGCAATAAGTTTTAGTTTAAAATTCAGCAGTTGCATGATATGCAAAGCGTAGGATGAATGAACTTGTTGTCTCTGCAAACACAGTCAGTATGGTAAGCCAGGGAAACAGAATTAGAATGCCAATCCTTTTTTTACTTCAGTTTCTAAATACTCTTTGTAAGAAAAATACCCTTTGGTGTATACCTTTTTGGCTGAAAAGGACTGAGGTTCATAACAAGTGCAGTTTTTGAGAATACAAATTCCTCGTTCTACCTTATTTTTCATGCTCATTGATTAATATCATTAAAAAAGATTTTTTTTTATAATTTCCTGCTCAAATAATCCATTATGCAGTCCTTTTTAAAGACTGCCGTCACTTGAAACGGAATTAAAACAAATATCTAAAGGAATAATTTCTTTTGAAAAAAATACACAATATTTAGCAGATATTATAATCAGTGAGTCATAGCATGCAAGTCTCCTTATTTCTAAAGAACCACTTGTGGATCTTACCAAAACACGTGAACTAATAAACCACGATTTAAGTGGTGGAGAGAGGCAACAACTTCTTAAATAATAAACAAGAGGAAAGTCAACGGAGTGTTGAAGTGTTTACACGACAAACAGCCATAGGATAGCAGTTAGTACTTCGAATACAGAATCTGTGACACAGGACAGACAGATGTTTCAGTGTTCGCTTTACTCAGTATGACACATTATTTCGTTGGATTTCTGGACCCTTTTATAAAAACAAAAGAGAAATATTATTTTTCATCTAAAGCTATTCTTGTCAACAAGGTCAAGTATGAATTTTTGATAGTTAAGGGGTGCGTTTGCTTTGAACAAATGACATTAACTGAAATGCCTTAATTGGGAATAAGCGTGATGATGGTACTCTAGAGAATACGCTTCAGGCAGGAATTATTCAGTACAAATCAAATGTGGTTACTTTGAATTTTACACTGTGACGATTCACTGCAAAGTCGAGGGGAATGTGTTCTGAATAATGACGATTTAAAAAAATAAAGTAGCTAACAAAATGAGAGTATTTGTTTTTTCCTGTTACCTAGTAAATCCTCTAGACAGTTCTTGTCACATTATGTGAATGTGTTTGAGAGGCAGGTTGGTGGAAACAGAGAGAGAGAGAGAGAGAGAGAGAGAGAGAGAGAGAAAACATTTTGACTCAGAAGTGCCATCCCAAACCCTATGTAAATGTCATATTTCCCGTGGAATTCATGTTCCAGTGGAAGACAAAAGGAAAAAGTTTCAGTTCCAAGCAAACTAACAGGCAATCAGAAAAGCGGTTTGGAAATAAAAAGAAAGCAAAAAATAAAAATGGATGCATGAAATTGAATCGTTGTGAGCTACCAATATTTAACCAATTCCACATGACAGGCAAATACGATTTTTTTTACGTTTGCTGAAGGCTTTGGGAGAGAATATTTTTAATTTCTTGCACAAACACAGAAACACACAGATACGGATACATGCGCACACATTCACATACACACGCACATACACGCACACACATATATATATACATATATATACACACACATATATATATATATACATTGTGATGGCTTGATTAACCACCACACTATATCCAAATATAATAAATCAACAAGTATTCGCCAACACAATACTAAATCCACAATTGGTGGAATAGTATCTCAACCTCTTAACCGTGTGCAAAAATCAATTCAAGGGGCAAAGAAAATACCAAGAAAAATCCTTAATTTTAATACATTAATATAAGTCAGAAATAATACCTGAACCTCTTCAGATACAAAAATAATATGAATATCAATTATACTTATTAACAACCACTTACCCAATTAACGATAGAAAAACAACTCATTCAAACACAAAAAGGAGGGGGCCCAGACAGGAAGAGAAAAGCAAAAGAGAGAATATCCTAACGAATACAATCTAATATCCCTAACAACTTTTATTTATATGGCTCCTCTTGAAAGACAGTCACTCTCCACGTCTGGAGGATAAATCAAGGCAGTCGGGGTGTTAGGGGCCAAAACAGGATTAAAGTGCCGTGATCTCAACAAGAAGTCGTCTATATTTTATACAAGGGTTATAAATACCCTACCGTAGGACATGAGGTCCCCTTGGCTTTAATAACTGGACCAAGGGTATGGAAGAATTATCCGAAGATGAACTCTTACAATGGATCCACAATATATTGGGGTGTACAGATCCTCAAAACAAGAAGCAAACAGCAGTCCAAAAGCCAACCAAATGCCCAGGCAGAGGTCCAGAACGTAACTAACTCCTACTCTTGTAGGATAAATATAAGACCCCTTGTCCACCCAGGGCTGTGGGGGAGTGGGGAATGGAATGTACTGGGAAGGCCTCACACCCACTCAGCACCATTATGAAAAGACAACTGGCATTAGTAAAATTATAAAAGGAGCGAACCACCGAGAGGAGCAAACAAGCTAACAAAACAAAAATAACACTTAAGTAAATTACATTCAAAAATTCATCCAGACTCATAAATTATTACCTAATTAAATGGCAACAACTGACAACATATATATATATATATATATATATATATATATATATATATATATATATATATATATATATATATATGTATGTATATAATAGCTATCAGATATACAATCCACTGTACAATTAAACAGGGTCACAACGAATTTTTCGGAAAATGGTCGCAAACATTTTCTCTTGTGAGTTCGAGCTTCAGTCACTTGCTGATGAGCCGAGTTATTAATTTATGTTACGTCTCCATATATTATCTGCAAGAGCGACTTCCTTTTTATCTTGGTGGAATTAGCATACAAATATAAAAGATGCAAATCGACACCTGAATATTCTATAGGGGAAGGAGAAAGAGAAAACAAGTTGTTTGCTCATTTTCTTTGGAGACACTGTCACGAAAAAATAATAGAAACTGGCAAAAAATCTTACTCCATTACATGCTGGAGCCTAGAATTATGACATTTAATTATCTTTCTGTAGTTATTAAAATCGATTAGGACAATCATAACTATTCGATAAATCAAGAGCTTTCACTTGGGTTTTTAGTCCCGATGAGATTTTTAGAAATCCTAAAGACACTAGCTTTGTTATTTCTCTCTCTCTCTCTCTCTCTCTCTCTCTCTCTCTCTCTCTCTCTCTCTCTCTCTCTCTCATCGTCCATTCATTTCTTTTGTCTTTATAATACAATTTCCTAAATAGACTAATGAGAAAATAAGGTTGATATAGATTTTTATTTTTTTAGAAACGACGGGAAAAGAATACTACGAAGGAAAAAAAACATTCCTGTTACTACTCTTAATATGTAGAGTGATATACATCACTGTGCGCATGCGTACGCTTGTTTCCTCACGTTTATGTAAATGCGAGTATTAAAAATATACACACGCACACAACGAGAGATTCAAATTCTCATTCCTTTCCCATGCATGTTTTATTCATCCCTGGAATTGGAACGCTTCAGGGCACCGACATTATTTATCTCTAAGTCCGAAACAACAAAATAGGACCGGGACACAGACCTTGAGATGAAGAGGAACACAGTTCTTCCGATAGGAGTGAACAATAAAGAATGTCTAAATTGAAGAAGATTGTTATTTGCTATTGTATTCGGTGTCTTGCGAGAATGTATAGTTTGATTTTGTTGAAATTGCTTTGGATACTAAGCCCGTTGAGAGACTTATCTGCTCAGAGACCTTTACAACTTGTTGTAAAAATAGGCCAATAACTAATTGTAAAGGAAGAGATGCAGACGGAAATTACGGTGTCCAAGTTGAGTCACCAGGGAGAGCTATGGCCACTAAACATTCACAGACGTATTTGAATACCCAACTCTATTTCTGCATTAAGTGGAGCTCAAACCAAGCACGACTGAGTTCACGAGTTGTGATGAATGCAAGTCGGTGAAATCTGTATTCTCCGCATGAAAATTCTTTGGTGTTTTTACTTGATATTTTTACTTTTAGTTTTCTGTAAAAGAAAACTAGTGTGCCGGCTTTGTCTGTCCCTCCGCACTTTTTTTTTTTTGTCCGTACTTTTTCTGTCCGCCTTCAGATCTTAAAAACTGCTGAGGCTAGAGGGCTGCAAATTGATATGTTGATCATCCACCCTCCAGTCATCAAACATACCAAATTGCAGCCCTCTAGCCTCACTAGTTTTTATTTTATTTAAGGTTAAAGTTAGCCATAACCGTGCTTCTGGCAACGAGATAGGCTAGGCCACCAACGGGTAGTGGTTAAAGTTTCATGGGTCGCGGCTCATACAGCATTATACAGAGACCACCGAAAGATAAATTTACCTTCGGTGGCCTTGATTATGCGCTGTAGCGGCTGTACAGAAAACTCGATTGCGCTGAAGTAACTTCGGTGCATTTTTTGCTTGTTTCCTATTGTCTAGGTATGTTGGCATAGTTCTTAGTAGCTCTTTTCCACGACTGTTTTGAGTTTGCCTTAATTGTTAGTCCTTAGTGACCCCAAGCTCGTAGTCTAGATTTGGTCTTACGTCATAATTTTGGTCTTGAATGTGACAGAAATGGTCGCCAATATATCATGAATAAATCAGGAACGGTTTTCAGGCTTTATCTTAGGACACTTTAAATCCGTATTGTCTATTCTAAAAGCTCGTTAAAAAACACTCACGCTCCTTAATTCTGGAAGTGGTCAGTGCTCAGTTTCACGATTTTTACGCTAAATCACACCGATGTTGTAAATAAGTCACAAAATCAACAGCTCTTCGTCATTACTTTCATCTTCGTCCAGACTTTGCAAGGTTCAAGAATCGTTAAGGTGATTTGCCGAGTTCGCCACGGATCATCAGATACCGTGGCGGTTTCTTATTAGCATTGCGTGCATTGAATCATCTCTTTGATATCTTTTTCAACGTGGAATATCATCCCAAGCTACTTAGAAATATATGTTTTATATAAGCAGTTTGAGACTCTCTCTCTCTCTCTCTCTCTCTCTCTCTCTCTCTCTCTCTCATTTATCTCTTCATTTATCTTTTAGTACCTACCAATTACGAGTGTAATTTTCTGTTTCCACATGTATTAATATGTTATATGGCCCTCGTTATCTTAGTCACATCTCATTCAAAGTGACATGAAGATATATCGGGTTACTGTATTGGCAAATTGTAACATATACAGTAATACCATTGTTTTAATTATTTCGCTTTGATTTTTGCAGTTATTACATCAAAGCATACCGAACCAGAGTCGTACTGGTATTATACATACTGTATTTATCATAACAATAGTACCCGTGACCTCATTCATTCATGACTGCACTGCGACGGGAATTCTCAGGCTTTGTTCCTCGTCGGGAGTTTGCGTATAAATCGTGAAAATGTGCTATAAATCCTCCTATATTGCTAGTATGTTAATTTAGAATAGCCTCCCTATACATGGTATTATTACCGTTGTTTACAAGGCTAACTTAAGTATTTTTTCGTGATTAGATCGTGACTTCATCTGGTTCATTCTGTGTAGTAGCGGATCTTCGTGGTTGCTCCACGCCACTTGAACGCGACCATTAAGTCGGGTTTCATTGTCAATACCAAGACAACTCTCGGACAAATTCGGCCTCAGTGTGATCCCTGCATTAGTACTGACCTTCAAAAGTCAGTGATTCTCCAACGACTCGTTCTGTAACAATATAGGTCCGGTTTTAGTTTTCTGAAAAGAAAACTATTGTGCCGGCTTTGTCTGTCCGTCCACACTTTTTTCTGTCCGCACTTTTTCTGTCCGCCCTCTGGTCTTAAAAACTACTGAGGCTATAGAGCTGCAAATTGGCATGTTGATCATCCACCCTCCAATCATCAAACATACCAAATTGCAGCCCTCTAGCCTCACTAGTTTTTTTATTTTATTTAAGGTTAAAGTTAGCCATAATCGTGCTTCTGGCAACGAGATAGGCTAGGCCACCAACGGGTAGTGGTTAAAGTTTCATGGGCGGCGGCTCATACAGCATTATACAGAGACCACCGAAAGATAAATTTACCTTCGGTGGCCTTGATTATGCGCTGTAGCGGCTGTACAGAAAACTCGATTGCGCTGAAGTAACTTCGGTGCATTTTTTGCTTTTTTCTGTTGTCTAGGCATGTTGGCAGAGTTCTTAGTAGCTCTTACTCACTCGTGTCATTTCCACGACTGTTTTGAGTTTGTCTTAATTGTTAGTCCTTAGTGACCCCAAGCTCGTAGTCTAGATTTGGTCTTACGTCATAATTTTGGTCTTGAATGTGACAGAAGTGGTCACCAATATATCATGAATAAATCAGGAACGGTTTTCAGGCTTTATCTTAGGACACTTTAAATCCGTATTGTCTATTCTAAAAGCTCGTTAAAAAACACTCACGCTCCTTAATTCTGGAAGTGGTCAGTGCTCAGTTTCACGATTTTTACGCTAAGTCACACCGATGTTGTAAATAAGTCACAAAAATCAACAGCGCTTCGTCATTACTTTCATCTTCGTCCAGACTTTGCAAGGTTCAAGAATCGTTAAGATGATTTGCCGAGTTCGCCACGGATCATCAGATATCGTGGCGGTTTCTTATTAGCATTGCGTGCATTGAATCATCTCTTTGATATCTTTTTCAACGTGGAATATCATCCCAAGCTACTTAGAAATATATGTTTTATATAAGCAGTTTGAGACTCTCTCTCTCTCTCTCTCTCTCTCTCTCTCTCTCTCTCTCTCTCTCTCTCTCTCTTAGTACCTACCAATTACTAGTGTAATTTTCTGTTTCCACATGTATTAATATGTTATATGGCCCTCGTTATCTTAGTCACATGTCATTCAAAGTGACATGGAGATATATCGCGTTACTGTATTGGCAAATTGTAACATATACAGGAATACCATTGTTTTAATTATTTCGTATTGATTTGTGCAGTTATTACATCGAAGCATACCGAACCAGAGTCGTACTGGTATTATACATACTGTATATATCATACCAATAGTACCCGTGACCTCATTCATGCACTCGCGGACTGACTGCACTGCGACATACGGGAATTCTCAGGCTTTGTTCCTCGTCGGGAGTTTGC
>NC_089762.1:32598390-32600890 GCF_040412425.1 Macrobrachium rosenbergii | reverse complement strand
GGAACCGTTGCTGTTGACTTATGATTTCTGAGACCAGTATCCGTGGTTGGGGCAAAAGTCTGAGAGGAAAAAGAACCCTTCATGAGTTGTTTAGCAAACAGGTTAAGTCCAAAGAACTTGTAGTGGACCCTAAAGAAGTACTAATGTCAATAGTTTGTTATTATTTTCTCCCCCAGTGCCGAAAGATCCGGTCTCTCAGGTAACAAAAGTTCAGTACCATATTGGCTTTATATATATAAAAAAATTCTTCATTTTGCCTTGTCCTCAAGCCGAAACTTATTCGTCCTTGTGATATCGTGGATAAGTAATATATATTGTTAGGTGTCAGGGAAGTATGAACTTCCGTAAAATACTTACAAGAAGTACATCATCTTTTAAAGAATAGAAATACTAGGTAGTGGTTCTTTTTCTTATTCACCATAAAGAATTTATTATTGAATATACATATATATATGCGTATGTGTGTATACACACACACACACACACACACACACACACACATATATATATATATATATATATATATATATATATATATATATATATATATATATATATATATATATATATATATATATATATATATATATATATATATTATATATATATATATATATATATATATATATATATATATATATATGTGTGTGTACCTATATATATATATATATATATATATATATATATATATATATATATAAGATCCCTATGTGTAGACACTTCATGACAGCTGACATGACTGCAAGAAGCAACTGAGTGCTTGTGATGCCATTTCAGATTTAAATGGCTTCACAAGCAAGATAGGAATTTGGTACTGATGTGATTAGTCCTAGCTCAGTCTGCTACTTTTTTTTAACCACAAAGAACTTATAACAAGACATCGTAACCGAAATGCTGGATGTTATGTGCTTTATCTCAGCTCCAGTTTGTTCTCAAGTCGTTCTTGTTGGCGTTGTAAAGAGAACCTAGTTATATTTAATCGTACCTGGTGGCGTAGTTGTTAGGCCTGGAAATAATGGTGCAGGTGATACAATTTTTGCTGCAGTCTTTTCGATCTCCCTAAATTTTAAATGTAGTGGAGGCCAGTCTTCACAGAAAAAAAGTATACCTTAGTTTTACCAGACCACTGAGCTGATTAACAGCTCTCCTAGGGCTGGCCCGAAGGATTAGACTTATTTTACGTGGCAAAGAACCAATTGGTTACTTAGCAACGGGGATTTAAAACGGACCAGTGTACGATAAACTTTAGTAGTCCCTAAAGTGAAAGATAAAGTTTACTGTGAGTTATAGTACTCTCTGAAGTGCAAGATAAAGTACTGTAAGACCAACTTTAGGAGTCTCTGAAGTGTAAAATGACCTGAAGTGAAAGATTGACTTGAGTATTCTCTGAAGTATAAGGCATACTTCAGCAAAACTTACATCCTACTGATTAGATGGTCTCAGACTGTCTCCGCAGTATATGATTTACTGAGCAAAGGTAACACACTAGTTGATGATTCTCATTATTCGGGGATAACTGATCTTTTGTTACCCTAAATTTTCCTGTAGACTGCACTTGAAAACCTCATCATCTGGATATGAGAAATAAAAATTTCTGTAATCACACAGACAATGGTATTAATACCACAAGCTTGATGTTTTTGCACTGTGTTTCCTAAAATATTGTTCACTTCTTGTATGTCTGTAACCCCCCGGCAATTTTTGCAAAATCTCGCAGAATGTTGTTTTCCATCCTAGAGGGACATTCTCTTTGTTCATCTTTCGTCAGTTGTTTTGCAAAAGAGAACTTCTGCTATCGCTTTTAGAGATAAGGCTTTAGGTGTGCTATTCATATAGTTGGTTGTAGTCATCTACAGTATATTTTACTGGAGTGCCCTGACGTCAGAGTGCCCTGACGTCAGAGTGCCCTGACGTCAGAGGGCCCATGAACGTAGTCCTTTTATTACGTTTACGTATAAAACATGGAAAAAGGCTCTTTGGTTTTGTTGTGAATGTTGATATTTAGAGCTTTACTCTGAGAAGAAATAATTCTTCTTTAAAGTTTCATGAAGCATTGCTCTTCCTTTTACCTAACTCCACAACTGTTTATTTATATTATATATATATATATATATATATATATATATATATATATATATATATATATATATATATATGTGTGTGTGTGTGTGTGTGTGTGTGTGTGTGTGTGTGTGTGTGTGTGTATATATATGTATGTGTGTGCAAAACTTTTCTGCTTGATTTTGTGTCTTGTGTTCATATTTTCCCACCATGGCCTGTGTTAGCACACGTAAAAGGTTGCTTCAAGCTAAGGGACGACGCGCAGCTAATGTATAAGTGTGAAGAATGCAAAAAAACACCTGTTGCATTGAGCTGTAGCGGTGCTAATCAAGGCATTGAAAGTATGGGTGATGTTGGAGGCTGTGAAGAACCGATACAGGGAATAGAAGATGAAATGAACCAATGGAAAAGAGTACCGTAGATTTCTTTATTTACAAGG
>NC_089762.1:32585890-32595890 GCF_040412425.1 Macrobrachium rosenbergii | reverse complement strand
GAAAATTAAAACATAAAAAAAAAGTCCTTTAGTTCCGAGTGGACATCACATACCAGCTCCGCGCACCCAGTTAATGGAATATTGAAAGTTTCCTGTATCAAAAACTCTGCATTTCTCTTAAAAAAAAAAAAATCGTTTAAGCACGTGTACACAGAACAATGGAATGTCTGGTTACGCCTGTTTTCAATTTCGAATAAACGCTATCGAACATAATCGTCTTTCCCTTAGGCCAGAAGTCTTTATGCTATTGTGTTTCTCTTGTAAGCTAAGCGTGTTTTTCTTTTAATAAGGCTAATTCAAGGAACATCACACAAATCGCTCTTCAGAATTCCATTTACACTTATCAAAAGAATTTCTACTCGGCGCGTCCAAAGAACGCTTCAGATAGCTCATGTGTCAACTCTTTAATAAGCTTTATTTTAGATCACATAAGCATCTTAATCCTATTTCTTGTTCTTATATTCGAACATTTATGTATACTGAATTGTACCATATTCCCGTTAAGTATATCTTAGTTTAATCAGATCTGGAGTTGATTAACAGCTCTCTAGGGCTGGCCCGAAGGATTAACTTATTTTATAGAACCAATTGTTTACCAGCAAAAAATGGAATCGAACCACATTATAGCGAGAAGTGAATTTCTATCACGAAATAAATTCCTTTAATTCTGTATTAGCGTCCAGTCGAGTTTGAGTCACTGTTACAGCGTAAAAAATAATCTTGCAATCGAGTTTCTGTACAGAGACATCTTCAGCCACACCCATGAAACTCTCAGCCGCGTCCCATGAAACTTTCACCCACGGCCCGGTGGTGGCCTGTCTTGTTGGCACTTATAGCGGTGCCAGACGCACGGTCATGGCTACTTTAACGTTAAATAAAATAAAAACTGTCGAGGCTAGAAGGCTACAATTTGGTATCTTTGATGATTGGAAGGTGGATGATCAACATACCAATTTGCAGTCCTCTAGTCTAAGTAGTTTTAGGATCTGAGGGCGTACGGACGGACAGACCAATAGCCATCTCAGTAGTTTTCTTTTACTGAAAACTAAAAGCTTTTTTTTTCTTTTATTCGTAATTCATTCCTCTTGAGAGAAAAAAAAATAAGGAACGAAGTTAAAAACTCATCATATTACAACATTCTCCGCAAAATCTGGTAATTTTCTCGTGTCTTGTCACTTTCATCTGCTTACTAACTTCTTTATATTCTCTACAGCCATTTCCGCAGCCATTCTCAGTTTTATATCTCCCCGCGCGGCCTAACGCTTGCAATTACTGATTTTATTTCTCGTTTTGATGTACATTAAAATTTTTTATAATAACTCTGTGTACACAAGACAGCATTTTCCCCAGTAGCACGCAGCATTTGGTTATGATAAGCTCTTAACGTTTCTCCTATTTATTCTCATATCTATAACCCATTTTCAAATACTAATTCACAATCAATCGAAACATTACTTCCGTCACTGTATCATTTTTTCACCCTTTCACACATTTTACCCCACTTGTAGACCTCGACATAGTTCTCCTCCCTTCCCTCAATTTTTCCTTCTCACTAACCCTCTCATTTCAACATCCAACCAACCCCCTTATTTTTCATTCCTTTTCCGAATGCCATTTCCCCAACCGAGATCACTCCCTTATTCCCGTGACCCTCATAATTGAACTTTTAAAAGTCCCCATCAACTCCTACCACTCGTTCGTCAACTTTTAACCCTTAATTAAGGAAGCTTTTGTACGAGTCGTCTTGAAACAGAAATGAGATGTTGAAACGAAAAAATCAGCACAGTGGTTTCCGGAGAAAATCTGAAAGTGTTGGTCCGAAAGTAGTATTGATTTTAGGGGCAGAGGGTTTTATAACGTAAAAAAATTAGTTGCTTTACCATTATTCACGTCGTGGTAAGTTTTCTGTAGTTTTATATGTTGTCTGTTTTACTGATTTTCATAACGACCGCAAAGATTAGCAAGTCTAACCAGCTTTGCAGAAAGTCCATGTCTTTGTTTAAATTCTTTGCTTCATGACTAATGTGTACTCTGTTATATCTTATGATAAGTGCGTATTATATGATTAAGACATATATTCTAATTGATTGGAAATAAAGTTCAGTAAACTATGTACCCCCAAAATATTTTGCTCTCTCTCTCTCTCTCTCTCTCTCTCTCTCTCTCTCTCTCTCTCTCTCTCTCTCTCTCTCTCTCTCTCTTGTTATTTAAGCTTGAGTCGTTATCTGTATATTCATCCAGTTCTTTGGTTTCCAAGATATCATTCATACATGTGTGTCCTCAGACCTTTTTTAGTGAGTGAGGGGAGGGGGTGGGGGGATATATGCAGCTATTTTGTTGCTTAGAGCTAATGTAGGTAAAGAAAATAATTAAATACCGTAAGAAGTCCGCAAGCTTAGAAATGGCTTATTATGGGGAAGTAAACAAAAACCTCGATAATCGGATGGTTTAATCTTTTCCCTCTGTGAATTATTAGCTTGTATCTCTGTGAACACAGGTCTTCTGAAGCAGCAATATCCTCCATTAAAACGTGTTCAAACGAGGGCTTCCTGCCTAAATATGGAAACAAGTAAGAAATATTGGTTAAGTACATAAGATGTTTTTTTTTCTGTTGAAGAAATACAACTAAATTCAAATCAAGTAAAAAATGCGCCGAAGTTTCTTCGGCGAAATCGAGTTTTCTGTACAGCCGCTACAGCGCATAATCAAGGCCACCGAAAATCTGTCCATCTTTCAGTGGTCTCGGTATAATGCTTCTATGAGCCGCGACCCATGAAACTTTAACCACGGGCCGGTGGTGGCCTATCCTATATCGTTGCCAGAAGCACGATTATGACTAACTTTCACCTTAAATAAAATAAAAATTACTGAGGCTAGAGAGCTGCAATTTGGTATGTTTGACGATTGTAAGGTGGATGATCAGCATATCAATTTGGAGCCCTCTAGCCTCAGTAGTTTTTAAGATCTGAGGGCGGGCAGAAACAGTGCGGACAGGAAAAAGTGCTAGCAGATTAAAGTGCGGATAGACAAACAAAGCCGGCACAATGGTTTTCCTTTACAGAAAACTAAAAATCATCCACTCCCCAAAACGATCTAACATGCTATAGAAAAGAGACTGCATTTATAAATTCAGAAAATCCTTTTCATCAGAATAATTAATTTTTAAGTAAGGTGTTTTTGTGCCGTACTTTTAAATATCGGTCAGCATCAGGACCTTGCTTCCTTTTAACAGAAGATTTTAGCATAAGATCTGTCCAAGGTTAGCTTCTAGTAGGTTTCTCATATTTTTTCTGATTCTACACGGCACATTTCGATGCTTTTACCGAAAGGAATATACCACAAAATCGAAGGAAAACAGTATACAAGAATATGATACTGGTTTATGCCGTTTGAACAAAATAAATTGTATACTATATTTGTTTTCAAGTCGAGCTGAAACAGGATTTTAAAAGAACTTTCACCCCAAAATATTTGTATCTCTTCCAAAGAGGAAACCTTTAGTAGAAAAAAAAAAATCATTCCAAAAAACGCCAATTTAGGTAAAAAAAAAAAGTTTCACAACTCCGACGGCGTCTGTTGTTTCTCAGAGGGAATGTCTTAGGGAAATAATCTTTTTCCCCTCGTCTGTTTTACCGAAGGACACGCGACTCTTTACGAAAGGGAAGACCCCCAGAATTTTCCTTCTGATGGCAGAAAGGTTCTCCCTTTGCAGAAATTCTATTTTAGCATAAACTCTTCTCATTCACTCAGACCTTGATATTTTATGCACACAATTTATCTTACTCAGTGACAGGTATCTAATGCAGGGCTAGAGCATCACCCTTTCAGGGCCCGGTACTTACATAGAAACTGGGCCCTTCCCGCACTCTTCCTCTACCCCTTGGAGGGAGCCTTATACCATCACCTCCACCCCAGGACTCACACAATTTAAAAGTGTCCAACTACAGGCTTAAATTAGATATTAGGGATATATCAAACTCAATTAGTTTGTATGAATTTATTGCATGAGTAAGTGGAAGTACCAAAAATGTAGTTGATCTTCGGTTATTAATAATAATAATAATAATAATAATAATAATAATAATAATAATAATAATAATAATAATAATAATATTTTTAGGGGAGCATGGTCCCATTGAACATCCTTCATCCTTTGATTTTGTTTATTCTCTAAAAAGAGTTAAAATAAATAAGCTGGCGTCACGTGCCTCCCAGACTGCCGAGCCCCGGGAAAGTTGTACCCTTCCCCCGCCCCCGATCCCCATGCTTGGGCCCTGATCTAATGTCATCAGTGGCCTAGATAAAACGGAATTGTAAACACCTATATGTTTGGCAAGATTTAAAGTTATACTTTTTAGCGTGTTAAAGGAACTGTGTTATTTGGCAATGTTATAGAATTTGAAGGGAAGGCTCCCTTGAGAACTATACGAGCGATGCCTGACAGAACATTGGTTAGGTCTTTGCAAATGATAAATAAACAAATCAATAGATAAGAAATAGATGAGTAGATAAATAGATAGATAAATGAATAGATAAATAAATAAAGTGAGGGAGGAAGAGTATAACTTTACGAAAATTTTGGTTGCTACTATAGAAATATTTTACCATATTCAAAGAATCCTCATTTTAATAAGGCTTTCTGATAGTTAAAAGAGTTTCTAACCAAAGAAATTTGGTTGCTTTCATTGTAGAAATCAACTGTCTTATGAAGCAAGTACTAGAGGATCCAGAAGAATTTCATGGGGGGGGCACCAGTTTATATATGTATATATATATATATATATATATATATATATATATATATATATATATATATATATATATATATATATATAATTTCTATGATAGATATTTCATTTTTCCTATTCTTATATTTCTCATTTATGTTGTTATTATCTAAACCTTCAATATTATTATTTTGTCATTATTTTTCATGGGGGGCCACGTGCCCAGGTGGCGCCGCCCCCTCCCCCCCACCTCATCCGCTGGTGGAAGCAAGCTTTTTTCAGGGATCCTCTATATTTAAAAATAGCAACTAGGGCTCTTGTCCTTCAAAGGGCACTTGACCAAGGTGATGGAGCTTTGATTTCACCCTTGTATTACTAGGCTGACCGTTGTGTCCCAAAAGATAATTTTATTATTTGGTTACTAATTTTCATTATGAATGTCTCTAAAAAAAAAACTTTGCTTTAATAGTATTAATCTCTCCTCAGAGTCAAAAATTCTGAGGAAGAAAATGAAATTCGTAATGAAGAATTCCTCACAAAATTTTCAGCCTCCTACTTTGAAGAAGTTCTATAGAGATCGGAATTGTTAGATGAAGATCATAATTCTATATTTAACCTATTTTAATATTTCAAACCCCATTGAGGAGGCCTCTACATCCAACTATGAATACATGCATACACACATTATTATATATATATATATATATATATATATATATATATATATATATATATATATATATATATATATATATATATATATATATATATATATATATATATATATATATATATATATATATATATATATATATATATATATATATTTATATATATATATACTGCATATATATAAATATATATATATATATTTATATATATATATATATATATATATATATATATATATATATATATATATATATATACAGACATATCTGTGAAAAATCATTATACGTTGCCTGGACGCCGCACGCAGAGTGATTTAAAAAAAAAAAAATTAATTTCGGGAATTTTTATTCTCATTCTTCATCGCGTTTTTTAGATCCTCCTTTGTATGCCACGCATCACTAATTTCGGGGTCGAATTATAAACGAAATTCTCCCTCGAAATATCGCAGGGAAAAAAATGTTCTTTTTTTAGCGATTTCATCATTCTGCCTTAATAATCACGCCATGAGAAATAGCTTTTGTTGCCATGGAACCATAATCAAATTAAGAAATCTTTATGGGAGGATGATTTTAGTCGGAAGTAATACTTAGTTAATTAGAGTACAAGTATCTGTCGCCATATTTATTTTCTTGTGTTTGTAGTTGATTAGAGTATAAATATCTGTCGCCATATTTATTTTCTTGTGTTTGTATATCTGAAAGAAATGTTGTACATATATAACTACAATACAATGTGACACCTGATCTTTGATTCTCTCTTTCAGATCTTAATATTCTTTTTGTTTATTTTTTTGTTCTTGGAAAAATACAGATGAAAAGAAGGTATTTAACATCTTGTTAGTCCTAAAGCGTGCCAGTGTTATAATTATTGAGTGTACTAATTATGTACCTTTGAACGGTAAGATCCTTGACAACTAGAATCTTCCTCTCCGAAAGAAGAATTGTTGACGAAATTTGTCAGTTTCTTGTTTATCCATTTTTAGATCAATTTTATACCCAGAATATATATATGTGTGTATAATATATATATGTGTGTATATATATATATATATATATATATATATATATATATATATATATATATATATATATATATATTTCTAAAGTCCTATAATCAGACTGGTGATGCCTCTGAGTTCGCTACCCAGGAACGTTTTGTGATAACACTTTATTACAATCTGTGGTGCATCACTATATTGTGATCGGAAATAAGGAGTAAAAGCCACAATAATATAAATGGGAGACTGTGTTTTATCCTTTTTGTATTTTGGAAAAATACAGTCTCTCATTTACATCATTGTGGCTTTATACTCTTTATTGCAATACACCAGTTGTTGCCTGAAATATTAATCTGTTCACTGACGTTCAAGTGATTGTCAAGAGAGATGCGTAGATGTTATCAGTGCATCTTGGACAACTAAATAAGGTTTTCCACAAAATATACTCATAGAGCTTTTTATTTATTTTAGATAGCCAGTGCCATTGCACCTAGCTTTGGAAATAAAGGAACACAAAGTTCGGATCAATAAATGGTGTAATTTGTAATACAGCGCGCAGAGAAGCAATATAGTCAAGTTCTTATGTAATTGCCATTTAATAACGTGCCATGCACTCAAGCAGTGATTCACCGTAACAACCGATTTAGCTCATCTTTCTTTCTTTTTCACATTTAATAAAATTTTATCTTGTGATGCAATCAAGAGACACAGTAGTGTTCGTGAGATTTCATATTTCCGCAGATTTGATTCTGAATACCACTACAGCTTGAAACCAGTGTCGTATAATAATTGGTCTCATGTCAGGATATCA
This sequence comes from Macrobrachium rosenbergii, assembly GCF_040412425.1. NCBI lineage: Eukaryota > Metazoa > Arthropoda > Malacostraca > Decapoda > Palaemonidae > Macrobrachium > Macrobrachium rosenbergii. The sequence goes on along the minus strand of NC_089762.1, from coordinate 32,588,683 downwards.
CCAATGTTGTCGGATGACAATCTTCTAGACTAATTCGCTCGACATGATGGCTTTTCCCAAGAGCGGTGGCTGAGTCTTGTTTCGCAATATATATATCTAATAAACTTGATTTCAGAGCAAATGCATTGTCATATTACAAACTGCAACGGAAGCCCTCGACTACTTTGTTGCAAAACTGTCGAGTATTCTTCTTAATACTTTTAAAAGTATTGATAAGTAAGTTTAAGAAATATTTTAATGCATATTGTAAATGTCAGCAAATATATATATATATATATATATATATATATATATATATATATATATATATATATATATATATATATATATATATATATATATATATATTTACATATATATATGTATATATACGTTATATATATATATCTATATATATACATATATATATATATATATATATATATATATATATATATATATATATATATATATATATATATATATATATATATATATATATATATATATATATATATATATATATATATATTTGCATGTGTACGAGCATCCGCTTGTATGAATGTATGAAATTTGTCGTGTATTATGAATCTCAGCTTCAAAAAATTAAATAAAAGAGACATGCCAGGAGAATAACAAGAATTATTTGAAGCTTAAATAGCTTTCTAAAAGCTAGAAAATTTATCCTGCCCGGGAAGGGCACACAAACATTATGAGTTTGTACCATCAAAGCTAAAAGTCAGATAAATCTGAAGACCATATTGGACAGGCACTAACCGCTAGAGTTTTACCGAAACCGACTTTGTACAGGTACATATCTAGGAGTTACTTTTCCTGTGGGAAATGTGAATTAACTGTAAAAGCGCTTAATCCCTAGGTTTATGTGACCTTCAGATGTTTATGGGACACTATCTTCCTGCGTCGACGTTTGAAATGAAATTATGTTTCAGAGAGAATGGCAGAAAGATGAAGATACTGAGTTTGTTTCCAAGTTTTTAAGGATTTTCCATTTTAAATTTTAAGTTGGGAAGTATAGTCTTTTAGGTTATATTTAATGAAATATGGCAAAATTTATGTTTCGTGATTTGCCCAGGGAAAGTGATGTCTGCAGCAATTGGTCATATTTTTTTTTAATACACTTCTCCTGTGCCCTTAAAAATAATTGTGTGATTATACAAATGACGGGTTTGTGAATTACTTTTATCCTGTTGGTTTTGACGATTTTTATCTTGAGTATTTTAGAATATTATTTTTTTAACCCATGGTTTTAGGGGTGTGTTATTCAGCATTCTTACTTGACCTTTAATCTAACTGTCAGCATATCACAAAGTCACGTAACTGGACATTTCAAGTCGATCCATTCAAACAAACTGTCAGAATCCTCCAGACTGGGCCAAAATCCAGCCACCTTGTGATGACGGGTTACCTCAAAAACCAAAACCAGTTAACTGAATTAATAACTCCCTCTTACCTCGTCACACCCACTATTCTGCAGCTTCTATAGAACCCTTAAACCACCACTTTAAGAATGAACCATTTTGAGACAAATAATAATTAATTTTGCACAGTTCTGTGGCTTTCTTGTTTCCAATCTTCGGAATTCTAACCATATTCCCATTCATTAGAACTATTAAAATTTTCCTTATTGTAGACAAAAGTCTAAGAGTTTTATTGTTAGGTAACCCTTATCTACTTTCCCTGCCTTTTTAGTCTTTAAAAGTCTTATGACGGATAAGGCCATTTGATTGCCCATTCCATCGGCCTTTTCAAGAAAACATAGTTTCTCGTAAAAAGATGATTTCACTGAAAGTTTTTAATAATAATGAAGAAATATTAGAGAATAAGACCAGTTTTTCTCAGTGGAAAAAGTGTAAAAAGTGAAGCTTAAGAATTAATAGTTTAACTAAAAAAAAGCAACACAACTTTTAAACAGAATATCGTTAAAGATTCTTATGAATGTTTACATTACACGCATCATGTAATGCAGTACAGATATTTGCCACTTTAGATATATTTTACGTTACATTAACCGCATTATAATGCCCATGGAAAAAACATTATCATGCAACTTTTTGCTGGAAAGGCTACTGCATTTATTGATAAATTGGAGGAGTAAGCCAAAGCGAAAAATAAATAGTTAATTGTAGTAGCATTCTCTCTCTCTCTCTCTCTCTCTCTCTCTCTCTCTCTCTCTCTCTCTCTCTCTCTCTCTCTCTCCGTCAATAACCTAGGTGTTGTGACGCCACTATTCCCAGTAGTAAAATCCATCTCTCTCTCTCTCTCTCTCTCTCTCTCTCTCTCTCTCTCTCTCTCTCTCTCTCTCTCTCTCTCTGGGCAAAGATGCCCTTGGAAATTTTTCAGTGTATTTACAGTCAGTAGTTCTGCACGGACGCGATGAGAAGTCATACATTGCAAACTTATTAACTACTACTTTTTGTATGAAACAAGAAATTATGAAAAAACTTTCGTTTCTTATTAAACTATTCCGGTTCTATTTTTATGGCGAATAGTGCTGCTTCTTTTAACCATCTTCCACTTCCTTCTTCAGTAGGAAAGGAGAAACGACATAGGTATGTAATAAGCAACCTTTGTGATGGATTATTGAAGGATGCTTGACTTAACAACAGACCAACGCAGAATTCATGGAATTTAATACTTGCAATTCATGAGTAGAAATGTGCAACTTCAGCTTGCTGTTTGAACGACCAAGGTTCTGACAGTCAGAGACAATTACATTGTTAATGCCATCCATTTTCAGTTCTTTTCCGGTCTCAGGAGTGTTCAGGTGCATTTTAAGTACAATTTAACGCTAAG
>NC_089762.1:32555890-32573390 GCF_040412425.1 Macrobrachium rosenbergii | reverse complement strand
ACTAGCGGGCACCACTGCCCGATGGGCAAACACTGTTCCCATAACCCGTTCCACTATACTGACCGTCCGAGTATGGAGCCAGAACGATGCGATTGTCTGGTAACAATGCTACAGAAGCGAGAGAAGACATATACAGCTGGAAGTGCCCGACGGGCATGCCTTATAACTTCATGACATCCCTCGAGTGTCTGACTCTCGTCTCCTTCGTCTGTCCCTATTTAAGGCATCGGTCGAGGGCTCGGGTCGGGGGCGGGGGGACGGTGCAGGAGTCATTTTCCATGAGTCACGTTTCCAGGTGCGCTGAACATCTGGTCGCTTCTCGGTGGGGTACCTGCAAAAGAATCCCACACAGTTCACTCTGCCCCAAAAGAGAAAGTTGTGAAGTTGCTTAAGGATGCTAAGCTTCTTTATGGGAGGGCCCTTAATCCCTCTTTCCCCTACCTTCGACCTGCGCTAAGCAAAAATGCCAGGTTAAGGATAAAACAATAAAACAGTGCTTTTACGGTGGCTTCTTGTGATATATATATATATATATATATATATATATATATATATATATATATATATATATATATATATATATATATATATATATATATATATATATATATATATATATATATATATATATATATATATATATATGTGTGTGTGTATATTTTCATACATACACACACATGTATATGTATATATATATATATATATATATATATATATATATATATATATATATATATATATATATATATATATATATATATTATATATAAACATATATAAATATATATATGGCATTTTCTTTTGAGTCAAATATAAAAAAAGGACATCAAAAGTGGCCTTTTCATTCCATCCTCCAAAGAGCAGGAAAGAATTTTCTTCAAGAATGTTAGACGAAGTGTCAACGCGGAAGAACATCATCTCGTGGAATGACAAGAAAATTGTCTTCCGTTCTTTTCAAAGAAAACAAAACTGCCTTGGTTTTTTTTTTTTTTCTTTTTTTTTTTTTGCACTGGGTGCGTCTTCTCTTTAAGAAAATTTACACTTCCATTCTTTTCAGCATCTAATAGCATTTCAGTAAATATTTTTCTTCATTTCTTTAATGTAATTTTTTTATCGTCATCAAGATAAAGTAGAAGTTCTAAATTTTTTTTGCAGTTGTCTGAAAAATAACCTACCCAAGAGACTCACTTATTTCATATCTTAAACTAAATCCAGTTGTTCGTGTAAGTCGAATTCATAAGAACTGATTTTTCAAAATATTTCGAAAAAAACAAACCTTAATTGTGTTTCCCACGAATTTTTACATTTTTAGGAAAATCATGCAAGAAAATAATCTTAAAGATGGTTGAGGCAACGCTAATAACATACAAGAGAACTCGAAATTATATGTTACTGTTTTATTGAATAAATTTCAAGCATGAGAACACTACAAATATAATTTTTGCTTGGGTGATGCTCGTCATTTTTGAATCGCCTGTTTTTACTTGAACTGTTCCTTTAAAAGTATACCTTAGTTTAACCAGACCACTGAGCTGATTAACAGCTCTCCTAGGGCTGGCCCGAAGGATTAGACTTATTTTACTTGGCTAAGAACCAACTGAGTTATCTTGCAACGGGACCTACAGCTTATTGTGGAATCCGAACCACATTATATCGAGAAATGAATTTCTATCATCAGAAATAAATTCCTCTAATTCTTCATTGGCTGGCCGGAGACTCGAACTCACGCCTAGCAGAGTGCTAGCCGACAACTCTACCGACTTGCCCAACGAGAACTGTTCCTTTAAACTTGTATCTCGACTTAGATAGCAGTAGTTTTATGTATTTTCGAATTATGTTAACAGGCATTAGGTTTCTTGGGAAAATTCCTGTGGACGACAGGCTTGTACTTAAGAAAACATAATGAGAACAACATCAAAAGGAATTAATTGTAAAAACTGAAACAAAACGGTAATCAGATAACCTAGTCCTGTTCAGCATCTGTGCAATAAATATTATATGGCAAAAACTTATCTCTAAGGCATCATTGAAGCTTCTATACAACACAGTTCAAAGCTCCGTTACCTGGCACTTAAACTGAAATAGAGGTAAGGTGTTTTCCAAAATCTCAAAATTCTTTCCATTGGTTGTAAAGGTCGAGTAATTTTCTCTCATATGCTTACTGGTGGTCAGTATGCAACTCCCAAAAGTAATTTAATTAAAAGCAGGTTTAGCCATAAACATTTCTTCTCTCTCTCTCTCTCTCTCTCTCTCTCTCTCTCTCTCTCTTCTCTCTCTCTCTCTTAATTTGTCTGTTTGGAAAAAGTAAATTTTTTTGTAATACAAAAACTGAATTTCTCCCCCCGCCCCCGGCCACAAAGAAAAAATAATGGAAGGATATGAGCCGCACATGAGTTGAAATGGTCGTTGTTTGAAAGCGACTTCTTTTATCGAAGCGTCGCCTTCTCTCTTCAGATTGAAGCAGTAACAGAGATCGATATGAATGGGGACAGATGTCGAATGTATCTCATTACCTTTCCAAATTAATCAGTTGACTCTCCATTAAAGTTCGAGGGAGGTTGTGCTTTCACTCATGTCTAGGCATATGTAATTATCTGCGTTAGCAGTTCATCTCAGGAACGATTGAACCGAATTTGATTAACCTCGGGCGATGTATTCATAAGATAACCTCGGGATAATTACATTTCGGGAATCGTTAATCAAAGGTGGCAGATCGAGGCTAATGATATTTAAAGGTGATTCATATGTTCTACTGTCGGCAATATATCATCGGGAACCTCCTTTTTAGTTTTCTGTAAAAGAAAACTATTGTGCAGGCTTTGTCTGTCCGTCCGCCCTCAGACCTTAAAAACTGTTTAGGCTAGAGGGCTGCAAATTGTTATGTTGATCATCCACCCTCCAAACATTAAACATACCAAATTGCAGCCCTTTAGCCTAAGTAGTTTTTATTTTATTTAAGGTTAATATTAGCCATAATTGTGCATCTGGCAACGATATAGCACAGGCCACCACCGGGCCGTGGTTAAAGATTTATGGGCCGCGGTTCTTACAGCATTATAACGAGACCAACGAAAGATAGATGTATCTTCGGTGGCCTTGATTATACACTGTACAGAAAACTCGACTGAAACTTCAGCGCATTTTTTACTTTTTTTATATATTGATAGTACAACCTCAATTAAATGGTAGCAACTGTAGCTAATATGATTATTAGAAATTAAAATATGAAAAAGTGTATTACAATTTTAGTATTATGATTTCATACGACTTATGGAATGCTGAACGGCACTGGTGAAAGCACCCTCTAAATTTACTGGATGTGATTTTTTGTAAAGTACTTAGTATAATAACAGTATTAAAGCAATTTTCTTTTTAAATTTTGAAACAAATATCAGTGATAAGGTGCTTTGTAATTAACAATACTAAGGTAATTTCTTTTAAACTTTAAGATGAAACAATTATCAGCCGCAATCCAATTTGCCCATATAACGCCCCAAAATCAGTCAGTATTACTGGTAAAGCAACACATTACGCAGAAATTTCGCTGGAGACTCCACGCACGTTCGACACTCGGTAACATAATTAGTGGCCTACCAATTCGACTGCTCTTCTTTCCGCCGGCATTAAATATTCTTGAGGAATCTCTCTGGACGGCTGGGGATTTCCGCAAAGACGTGGGTACGTTCACATACTTTTCTGGAGCTGAAATGAGTCGAAACTTGAAGCTTTTTGATGCTTCGTGCAATGGCCAAGAAAGTTAATGACCTTTTCTAGGTTCGTCTCTGTTGGCTGGACGCAGTTAAGGGGTCCACATCAAGCTTCCTCTTCCCTTTCACACCTTAGGGAAAGGACCTGTGATAGCAGAGGCCAGTTCAATCTAGTAGGGAATAATAGAAACAAACAAAAATTAAGACTGAAGAGAATAGGGGGAGACTTAGTCCAAAACAAGGATATATCCGCCTGTTGAAAGATGGGATTTTAATATAATGGAAAACGGAGGCAAACAGAGAATCATACATTTTTGAAGGTGAGGGAAAGATATTTTCATTGAAACCTACACCTAAACATAACTAAATTCACAAAATTGAATATGGGAGGTATAGGCGTGACGGGTGTTACGAAGACACTAGACTGAAGGAGTGACTGAAGATTGAGATTAATGAAAGAGTGGCTTAAATTTACGGACTGCGAGTCTATACATCGTCGGGTAGGGAGACTTAGGATCTGATATCAATTGGTTTATTCCTGATGTCATTACTAATTTTATAGGCGTAATTACTTTCTGTTTTTTTCTTGAGAACTTGGCACCTGCAACATAGCAATTAAAATAAAGAAGCCAACAATTTCAGAAATTAACCATTTTATGTTATAAAAATTATTTTGTAGTTACCAGTTGCTGGTCAGTTTTCTACAAAAGAAAACTATTGTGCCGGTTTTATCTGTCCGTTCACACTTTATTCTGTCCGTACTTTTTTCTTCCACCCTCAGATCTTAAAAGCTACCGACGCTAGAGGGCTTCAAATTGGTATGTTGATCATCCACCCTCCAATCATTAAACATACCAAATTGCAGCCCCCTAGCCTCAGTAGTTTTGATTTAATTTAAGTATCGTGCGTCTGGCAACGATATAGGGCGGGCCACCACCGGACCGGGGTTAAAGCTTCATGGGCCGCGTCTTATATAACGTTATATCGAGACCACCGAACGATAGATCTATTTTCGATAGTCTTGATTATACGCTGTACAGAAACCTCGATTGCCCCGAAGGAACTTCGGCATATTTTTTACTTGTTTTTCTTGCTTAGGCTAATAGATATAATTATAAATAAAAAAATAAATTAAATTGAAATTTGCTGTGTGGATATATATATATATATATATATATATATATATATGTATATATATATATATATATATATACATATATATATATATATATATATATATATATATATATATATATATATATATATATATATATATATATATATATATATATATATGTTTATATAAAATAGAGCCCTGCCCCCCCTCTACAGCATAAACTAAAATTGATATGAGCAAAAACAAAAGTAATTCAGAACAGGTATTTATTTAGGTTTCTCACTGAGTATTTAATATTTTGTGTGGCCTCCATCTGCTTGTACCACAGCCTGCATTCTTGAGGGGTATGATTTCAGCAAATCGCAAAAAATCTGAGACTCAAACTCCATTTCCCTGAGCACTTCGGTCACCTCTTTTCGCAGGTCATCGAGGCTTGGTATACCATCATAGTTCACTGTGCGCGCTTCAACACGATCCTTTAAGATACTACCAATGTTTTCACACACATTAAGGTCAGGGGAGCTACCTGGAAATTCACTTGACAAGAAGAAATCGATATCGCTGTTTCGAAACAGCTCCTGTGTCTGAAGAGCCTTGAAACATGGTGTCTTATCATGCAAAAATGTGACTTCTTCAACAGATAAAACATTTTCAGGATCTTTGAGGAAAGGAAATACTCCACCATTTCTCTGAAGTATTCACCATTCCATGACAGTCCTTTTTCTTTGATGATCCACATTAACTGTTTAGCTGTGAAACAGAGAAAAATTCCCAAACATTCAGGAAATTTCACATCTTGGCGATAGCGCACGTCATCGCTGATATCATCCAACTTTGCAGCCCAAATGATGTCATTTTTTATGATTTGGCTTCCAGACTGTGTAAATGAAGAACTCATCTGATGCGGCAACATGGAGAAAGTCAGCTTCATCCCAATCTTTAAGAAATGAACCACAAAACCATGCATGGTCTCCTCTCTGTTGCTGAGTGGTGTTGGGCTTGCTGATAACATGAAATGGCTTGATACCAGATTTTTTCAACTCACGATATACAGCACTATAACTTCTTTTCTTGCCCCTTTTTGTTTCTAGTTCAAGCGCCAATTTACGTAAAGACTTTCTTGGTCTACCCACTGCCTCAGCTATGATGTCTTTTGACTCCTGAGAAAGGACTTCAGGCCTTCCAAGATTCTCAGTCTTTTCGCGATGACAGTCATATGGATTTTTGTTCCAGTTTCTTTTAACAAAGGATTCTTCTATTTTCATGTATTTAGCTATCCAGGAACGTGAAATGAAGGATGCGCCAGCAACCCTGGCCTCTCTGAAGGTTATAGCCCGGATTCGGTCAATCTATCTGATTTCCTCCGAGTCGTTAGCCATGGCTGTATCTAACTCCGTCACTCAGTCTGATAATACAAGAAATGTAAAATGAAAAATAGCTTAATAGAAACTTAAAATAACATACTTGGAGATAGGCTATAGCAGAAAACTTCATAACTTACCGTTTGTTCTGTGGAGGGGGCCTCTAATTTGAAACACCCAGTATATATATGTATATATGTATATATATATATATATATATATATATATATATATATATATATATATATATATATATATATATACATATATATAGTTCACATGGTCCAATAAATAGGATAGTGATGGGATGCGACATCACATTTGATTAAAAATATAGCGTTATGTGCTTTCGTATTTAATTACAAAGTACGGGCACTGGCATCATGATTGACTTTGAAAGCGAGATGAAAACCACATCAAAACCGTAGCTTTATTGACATTAAATTAGTTTATATCTAAATGAAATGGTTAGGTATGCACCAAAATGTTCCGGCAGCTTTGATAAAAAGTAAATTGTTTATTAATATTAATATTTTAATATTCGTGTACCAGAATGGTATGCGAATGCATTTCAACGTCAATAGGCAAAGTGCTACTGAATATTTAAGCCGTAGAGGCCAAAATATGACCTTAAGGGGTCAGACTACAGACTTGTGGCCTTCGAACCTTTCTAAGAATCGCTTTGACAGGATCTAATCTCATTCCCCTCTCCTCCCGATGCTCATCTGTTCCCACCTGGATCTTTCTTTAATGAACCGTGTCTGTGTATTTATACACCATTAAGAAATCGATATGGAACGTAAAACATGATTAATCAACATTCCGTTTTGAAATCATGAAGTGATGTTTAGAGTATTTACTCTCTCTCTCTCTCTCTCTCTCTCTCTCTCTCTCTCTCTCTCTCTCTCTCTCTCAGGGCAGGCAAGAGCATTTTGGTATTTAAGTATTAATATGTGTTATTTTGCCCTTTGTGGACTTAGCGGTATTTAAGTAGCGCTACTTGTTATAGTAGAGCTATTTGTTGCTGCTATTGTTGTTAATGTTAAATTTGTGTCGTTTCTCAATTGTTTTAATCAAAATAGTATTTTTTCTGCTAAATGTGCAACTTCTATCACAATTTCCCTTCGTACTTTCTCAAAAGTGTTCTTTACACATGGAAGGGTAGAGTACTAATACATACAATAAAAGATGTAATTAAATTAATGCATGACAAGCCCATTCAAAGAAAAAATAACAAGGAATAAGTGATAATATGGCACAAGGAATAAGTGAGAATATGCCGTAAGGAATAAGTGAGAATATGCCGTAAGGAATAAGAAAGAATATTCCCTAAGGAATAAGTGAGAATATGCAGTAAGGAATAAGTGAGAATATGTCGTAAGGAATAAGTGAGAGTATGCCATGAGAAATAAGTGAGAATATGCCACAAGGAATAAGTGAGAATATGCCGCAAGGAATAAGTGAGAATATGCCGCAAGGAATAAGTGAGAATATGCCGTAAGGAATAAGTGAGAATATGCCATGAGAAATAAGTGAGAATATGCCAAATACCTTATTTCCGTAGATCTGTCGTCAATTTAAATCCGTAATATACGAATCATGATCCCCATATCGTGTGACTTAACTCATTACCTCTAGACATCAAAGGAACGAAATTGAGCTGGAAAACGATTGAAAGCCTAGGAACTGATGACGAATATTGTCTGGGAGTCATCTTAAATCTTCTAAATTAGAGTAGATTTATTCCTGTTTTTTGAAGGTACAAAAAAATGCACGTTGTTATATATTCAATTGATTTTTATTTAATTTTAGGCACGTACTCTTCCGTCGATAATTTTCTTTTGTTACTGAATAAGAAGATATAATATCTTCATCGTAATTCATTAGTCCGTCAGTCATCCAGGCACCAGTTTACATCAGATTTTGTATCTACTTTTTGGTCTTCGTCAATTCGTAGTCAGAAATTTATTAATAAGCCAAGGAGAGTGTTGAAAGAATATAAGTATGACATGCTGAAACCACTGAAACATTTTCTTGACGACTAATTAGGTATTAGTTCGCACTTTTCATTTCTCCCAAGATTTTGTCAAATTTACGAAGCAAAAGACATTTAAATGGGATTATATCTAATTGCCAATTAGGAATATTTTATCTCATTTAATTACTCAGACGACGATTTCATCTTCAAGGATGCACGACTGTACATCCTTTTTCAACTGTTATGTTATTCAGGACAGTTTGAATTTGTGGCTTGAGAGGTTGTTATTAATGATACAGAAACACCTAACAGATAGTGCTTCTAGTCCTCTTTTTTTTTCTATACAAAACAAGTAAAAAATGCGCCGAAGCTTCTTCGGCGCAATCGAGTTTTCTGTACAGCCGCTACAGCGTATAATCAAGGCCACCGAAAATAGATCTATTTTTCGGTGGTCTCGGTATGATGCTGTATGAGCCGCGACCCATGAAACTTCAAATACGGCCCGTTGGTGGCCTATCCTATATCGTGCCAGAAGCACGATTATGGCTAACTTTAACCTTAAATAAAATCAAAACTACTAAGGCTAGAAGGCTGCAATTTGGTATGTTTGATGGTTGGATGGTGGATGATCAACATATTAATTTACAGCCCTCTAGCCTCAGTAGTTTTTAAGATCTGACGGCGTACAGAAAAAGTGCTGACAGAAAAAAGTGCGGACAGGATAAAGTTCGGACGGACAGACAAAGCCCGCACAATATTTTTCTTTTACAGAAAACTAAAAGACGCTAGTGAGAAATTTCAGTCGTAGGCTAAAAATTTTGGATTGATTCATTCATACTTTATACTTTTACTGACAACTGTTATGGAAAGATTCTAGTACATACTAAACAGATTATCACATTCACACTTAGAATTTTAGTGCCAAATAACAGTGGCTTATTGCTATTAAAGAAGCTTAAGAAATTACATATCGTCTTGATAACAAAGTTGTCCTGACTATTATTGTCTTAAAATTCTTAACTAATCTTAGGAAACTTGATAATGGAGATTATTGCGTGATGTGCATCTTCATTTGATGTCATTCCGTCACTAACGCAAGATATTAAGTCCTTGAACCAAAGAGAAACTATAAATAAGTATCAAAGATCAAACATTTACATTAAATTATTAGATATTGAAAATCCAAGGAGGAACTCAATATAGAATTGACAAAAATTGCATAAATACCATTAGCTATATTAAGATACAAACAGTGACGATAAAGGTTCTCCAAAATCCTTCTGGGTATAATTGATCCCTGAGGCACCATACTTTTTAGAAACGCTCCCTGGGTCCTCACGAGTCTTCTCCGGCCTTTCTTTCTTCCCTTTCGTCAATAAGCTCTCGACTGGACTCTTTGATGTTGCAAAATGCTGAAGAGGCAACAGGGACAAACATCCGTTTCATGTTCCTTGTAGAAGTACCGACTTTGAAGACTCCCTTATGAAACTCCCTCCAATATTATATTTTAGACAGGAAGGCGAAGCTTCCGTGTAATGTCTCAAATGAAAGAAGGGAAAGTTTAATCGTGAGAGAGAGAGAGAGAGAGAGAGAGAGAGAGAGAGAGAGAGAGAGAGATGACTTCTATTCCGTCATATTAAACCAGGACGCCATTAACGTGCATTTTATTGCAAAATGGATTAATCCCATTTTTATTTCATTGGCAACCATTCCATGCAAACATCTATTTCCCATTGACATAATCTCATTGTTGTGGTCTTAAAGAACACTCAAAATCCTCGTTAATCAGTACTCACAATCCTCTTTACACCTTGTGAGTCGTAATAAGCAACTCGTCGCACCTGGAAAGGAAGTTAAAAAGTCATAAAAATTTCGTCTGCATAACATGAGCTTTATTACTCGTCTAGGGGTCTAGTAACGTTAGTAACATGTGGCCTGGGTACGGGCGGAGAGAGTGAGTCAGTGAGTTCTGACATAAAGGTACCTTTTATGAGAGTGAGAGAAAGTAATATATGTCAGATTACATCATAAAGCTTTGACTATGGGACGAAACGAGGCTATATTGTGTGCACAGCCGCTGCCTCCAGGCCCCAGACCTGAGGCAAGATGTAAAACATGTAAGCTTTCACTCCTAGGGTGTAGCTCCGCTGCCTTGTGGAGGACTATTTAATCATAAGTTAAGGGACCTCGCCTGGAAATGAAGGTACAGCCTTAGATGAGTTAGACGAGCAGAGCAGATTTTCAAATGTGACCCGAGAGAAGCTAGCTAGCTTTCTTGTTGCATCTAGTCTCCGAAGGCAGTAATCCTTAAAGGGAACTGGATAGCTGTTTGTAAAAAGATTTGTCTCTACACATGTTTCCTATGCGTGCACGTGAAAACACTCTGTGATGGACATCGGTTTGGCCAATAGTAAATATTCGATCCTGCAGTAATTCTCAACGAAGCCATTTATCAAAATACTTGAAATTTACACTGTTCTGCAACTTGGAAAATTAATGACAAGATAATTATATGAAGCGAGCAACGAATACTTCAGGAGACTTTTTCGATGAATACTTCCTTTCTTTAAGGACTTTGTCTCCTCTTTTGTTTCATTATCGAACTTTTAAGGAATTAAAAAAACCATAAACAATAACTAATATAATATTTCACTAATTAGACAGACGATGACAAAACAACTGCAAATCCCCAATCTTCGCTGGAATTACGGAGACAATCGATAAGCAAAACAAGGCCATTGAAGCTATCATTACAAAAGCTAATGCTCCACGGAATTATTTACAGTAGCTCAGAAAATCATACTTAAGCAGAGGAAGCTATACAGTCACTTTTTTCAAAGAAACGTTTCAATGATTAGCAGCTTCTAAGTCTGCAGAACCATTTGATAGTTTTCAAAGGGGCGAGAGTAAGAAGCAGAGGGCGAGTGTAAATTGGCTCATTATTCGTTCTCCCATCTTGTCAAGACATATTTTGGATGGGGAAAGAGGTTCTCAAGATGAAGGAACAAACAATTTCATCGCAATTTCCTCATTTGCAAAATGTTGTGCATTTACCTTTTAAAAAAGTAAAAAATGCACTGAAGTTTCTTCGGCGCAGTCGAGTTTTCTGTACAGCCGCTACAGCGTATAATCAGGGCCACCGAAAATAGATCTATCTTTCGGTGGTCTCAGCATAACGCTGTATGGGCCGCGGCCCATGAAACTTAAACCTAGGCTCGGTGGTGGCCTATCCTATATCGTTGCCAGAAGCACGATTATGGCTAACTTTATCCTTATAAATAAAATAAAAACTAAAGAGGCAAGAGGGCTGCAATTTGGTACTTTTGATGATTGGAGGGTGGATGATCAACATCCCAATCTGCAGCCTTCTAACCTCAGTAGTTTTTAAGATATGAGGGAGGACAGAAAAAGTGCGGACGGACAGACAAAGCCAGCACAATAGTTTTCTTTTACGGAAAACTAAAACTAGTCGCTAGAAATGAGAGAGAGAGACAGAGAGAGAGAAAGAGAGAATGTTGTTTCATTGTATCAGGAAAGATCATATAGGCTAAGAAAACGCATAACTTGAGAAATTCATTAGTGGAGGAAATGATTTAAGTTTGTGCAGATTCAAATGAGAGGTTAAATTTAAGCTAGGGAATCATTTTCACAAATTATTTGAAAATTGAAGCAATTAAAGAAAGAAAATGAAATATAAAACCACATCTGGATAATAGTTGATTCACATTCAAAACTTATCAATCCATCTTTGGCTCTAAATCACCAATGAAAAAAAAATGATTGACATTCATCAATTCTCTCGAGAGATATACTTCGCACGCTGACAGATTAAAAATAAAGCTTCGTTCTCGGAGGCAAAGTGGTGAAACTAACTCCAGATATTGTTTTTCAATTTTCTTTTCCTCTGGTTGACTTTGATTCGCTATTACAAAAAGAATTGTATCTCATAGCACATAAATTTTCATTTTTTTATGTTTACCTTTCACCTTCAGTCCCTGCTTCCTTCCCCTCTCTCTCTCTCTCTCTCTCTCTCTCTCTCTCTCTCTCTCTCTCTCTCTCTCTCTCTCACACATATATACTGTATTTCACTTCACTACTTAACCAAGCAATTTATTTAGCGTTGGCTGAATGGTTTACTGAAAGGTCTGGCAAAGGGTCATCGATGGCTTTTACATTTTTTTTTTTATTTCATAAAAGTTTATTGTCTTGTTTTGTACAACAAACCTTGACCGTCACTTTGGTACGTTCCCCTTCCGACACAATAAAATACCACGCCGTAAAAAACTCCGTCTTTAGATGAACAACAATCACACAGATGAACTCTTTATTATGCAACCCTTTCTTTGTCGGTAATAACATTTGAATTACTATTATTATTATTATTACAGGAGTCTGCAAACACAAAAAGCAATCATAGACTTATGTTTTTGGTGATTGTTACCTGTAGGCAACAAACAGAGATTGATAGCTGCTTCATAAAATGGATAAGGTGAAACTCACAGTTATTCAAAGCTATCCTAGAAACTTTTTGCATTCATTGTTTTATCTTGTCTCTCATATTGAAATTCAAATGCAATTTTATGTAAATGTTCATTAATTAATGATCGTGAAAGTAATATCGGAGATTCCGTATTCACAGAGAAAATCTTTTGACGCCACTTCCTTACAAATGTTGTCTTAGAAATGATGACGCACGGTTCAACATCTTAGTGTGTTTGGCATAGAGAAACGCTATGGAAATAAGGTAGAAGGATGCAAAACGAGAGAGAGAGAGAGAGAGAGAGAGAGAGAGAGAGAGAGAGAGAGAGAGAGAGAGAGAGAAACTTATGGAAATAAGGTAGATAGACCAAAACGAGAGAGAGAGAGAGAGAGAGAGAGAGAGAGAGAGAGAGAGAGAAAAGCTATGGAAATAAGGTAGATAGATGCAAAACGAAAAGAGAGAGAGAAACGTTATGGAAATAAGGTAGATAGATGCAAAATGAGAGAGAGAGAGAGAGAGAGAGAGAGAGAGAAACGTTATGGAAATAAGGTAGATAGATGCAAAACGAGACAGACAGAGAGAGAGAGAGAGAGAGAGAGAGAGAGAGAGAGAGAGAGAGAAACTTATGGAAATAAGGTAGAAGGATGCAAAACGAGAGAGAGAGAGAGAGAGAGAGAGAGAGAGAGAGAGAGAGAGAGAGAGAGAGAGAGAAGTTATGGAATTAAGGTAGATATATACAAAACAAGAGAGAGAGAGAAAGACGTTATGGAAACAAGGTAGACAGATACAAGAGAGAGAGAGAGAGAGAGAGAGAGAGAGAGAGAGAGAGAGACGTTATTGAAATAAGGTAGATAAATGCAAAACGAGAGAGAGAGAGAGAGAGAGAGAGAGAGAGAGAGAGAGAGAGAGAGAGAGAAAAGAGAGAGGCCAATCAAACACGACCACAACGAAGTAAAAACTTTCGGATATCCAAAAGTCTGAGCGATTGAATCTTGTTTACAGAGAGCCTTCCGATCACTCATTTATTTTTTCCACTCACACACACACAAACAACACACATACACACGCGCGCACGCACAAAACACACATACACACGCGCGTGCGCACTTACGTTGGCGTGATAACTTGCAAGATCGTACTTCGCCTTGTGTGCCAGGTCCGCTGGTACAGGAATTCATTTGAAAGAATTGAATAAATATCGTTTGATTGCGGTCCTGCAGATTTCTTGTACAGCTCTTTCGTAAGATAATCTGAGAATAGAATAAACAAATGAAAAATGCGCCGAAGTTTCTTCGGCGCAATCGAGTTTTCTGTACAGCCACTGCAGCGTATAATCAAGGCTACCGAAAATAGATCTATCTTTTGGTGGTCTCGGTATAATGCTGTATGAGCTGTGGCCCATGAAACTTTAACCACGGCCCTGTGGTGGCCTATCCTATATCGTTGCCAGAAGCACGATTATGGCTAACTTTAACCTTAAATAAGATAAAAACTACTGTGGAGGGTAGAGGGCTGCAATTTGGTAAGTTTATTGATTGGAGGGTGGATGATCAACATATCAATTCGCAGCCCTCTAGTCTCAGTAGTTTTTATTCGATGATTGGAGGGTGAATGATCAACATACCAATTTGCAGCCCTCTAGCCTCAGTAGTTTTTATTTGATGATTGGAGGGTGAATGATCAACATATCAATTTGCAGCCCTCTAGCCTCAGTAGTTTTTAAGATATGAGGGCGGACAGAAAAAGTGCGGACGGACAGACAAAACCTGCACAATAGTTTTGTTTTGCAGAAAACTAAAAAAGCATGGTTTTCGTTTTTTTAGAATAGAATAACAGCAAACCTGAAATAGACATCTTAGACACTTACAACATTCGAAAACGAGAAATAAATCCTCTCAACGAGACAGAGATAATATATGTTGAATATGATGAGAACAGTAATATCGTTAACCTCTACTACCTTTCTTCTATTATAGGATATGTATAATATCTTTGGTCCCTTCTTTCTGTTCACTACAGTTGCGGTTCACAACTGCCTGTCAGCAGCCAGGTACACAAATAAATAAATAGTTCTTTTGTTGGAGGAGTCGGTATAGTTCTCGGCTAGCGCTCTGCTAGGTCCGAGTTCGAGTCTCCGGCCGGCCAATGAAGGATTAGAGGGATTTATTTCTGGTGACAGAAATTCATTTCTCGGTATAATGTGGTTCGGATTCCACAATAAGCTGTAGGTCCCGTTGCTAGGTAACCAATTGGTTCTTAGCCACGTAAAATAAGTCTAATCCTTCGGGCCAGCCCTAGTAGAGCTGTTAATCAGCTCAGTGGTCTGGTTAAACTAAGGTGTACTTAACTTTAATATAATTAAATGCCTCAATCGTGCCTTCCTAGACTGCAGAGAAAATATCAAATGAACGGTTTTATTCTGGGCTCGTCGAGGCCCTTCCCCTGTCTTTTGGCTGCGTACATGTTCTCTCTCTCTCTCTCTCTCTCTCTCTCTCTCTCTCTCTCTCTCTCTCCTTCAGCTGGACCCATAAGAGTGAACTCAGATCTAGGTATTTAATACAATGAGTAGTTCAACAAAGGTTTATTGGAGTTTTAGGAAACTTACCCATACCGCCTCCTCCCCCCTTTATCCCTGCTCGAGGATCGAACGTTGTCCATTCAGATCGAGAGAGAGAGAATGTGTAGGGAATTATAGATAGATAGATAGATAGATAGACAGGTAGATAGATAGATAGACAGAAAACGAAATCCCCCGTAACGCCACATTAGTACCGAATCCTTAAACATTTTGATAAAGCACCGACCATTCTCTTTACCAAGAGAACCAAACCGGTACTGATTGTCCTCACAGATGTAGAATAAAATATGTAATGCGATTTTTCTGATCATTTGTCAGTCTTTCGGTCTGTTACTCAAGAATCTCTCTCTCTCTCTCTCTCTCTCTCTCTCTCTCTCTCTCTCTCTCTCGCCATTCTACCGTGGTCTTTCTCTCCCTTTTTTCTTGAGGTACGGTTCGAGCACTGTTAAGTCTGAGGTGGGAAGAGGATTTCTGCTCCTTTCAGTCGGTAGTATAGTCATGCCTGACAGAACACCCATTAACACCCATTCACACCTCTGGGAAAATCAGTAATCCCTCAATGCTTTCCTGGATGTTTCTTGTTTCTTAACTCATCCTGCCGAACTCAGAAAGTGTTTTTGAATTATTTTTCCGGTCTTTGTTCCTTCTTGCCTTAAATATGAACGATGCATATATATATATATATATATATATATATATATATATATATATATATATATATATATATATATATATATATATATATATATATATATATATATAGTTAAAACAGGACATTATCTGGCCCTTTGCAGTTCTTTTGTAGCAGCGCTGTTAAACAACAAAAATAACTTAGTACCTGGTTACGATACTCCATTTTTCATTTTTTTTTTCTAATATAGAATGTACTCTTCAACTGTTTGTGAGTCTATATTTTCCTTTGAAGTTTGAAATGGCTAGTTTTTCCTGTTCCTTTCTATGTCTTTTTTTTTATCAGTACTTGAATAATCTGGACATTACCTTGCTTCCTACATTAGCCCTTGTTTAAGGAGATAAATAACTCAGTTCTAATTTTCAATTTTTTTTTTTTTATTAAAGATAGGATGTACAGTATTTACCGACTAGGGCTATGATTCGCAACAAAATATTCTCAGAAAAAAAAATCTGGAGTAACTTTCTTATCATCAGGATTTGAATAAAATGTACTTTATCTTGCCTCTCGAATTAGCAACTGCCTAAAGAGATAAAGAACGTAGTTCGCATTTTCAAATGTATTTTCATTAAAGACAGAATGTATTCATCGCCTAGGCCTACGATTAGCAACAGAATACCCTCAGAAAAGATCTGGAGGAACCAACTGCTGAAACCCACCTCGCTTCCGACCTATCTTGCTATGGTCAGTGACGACTTGGACGACTGTCCTACGACGACCTCCATTAAGAAATTAATATACTTGAAGAGCCGAGTCCCTAGAAGCCGACTGGATCTGTGAGGGGAGGCTCAACGAGTGTCTATACAGTTCAAAGGACCTCGATAGTCTTTGATGCTCCGGTACTAAAACGAAGTGAAATTCCACAGTCGCTCGTCTACGTCAGAGAGTGTGCATATGGCAAGACATTTGCGTGTCCCTCTTCTTGGGATTTATTAGGCTCTCTCTCTCTCTCTCTCTCTCTCTCTCTCTCTCTCTCTCTCTCTCTCTCTCTCTGACAGAATGGATGTTTGATATCCTTCGATTGCATTCATCATTTTAAGGGTACTTCGAAAAGTTTTTATGGTGTTATTTTCTCTCTCTCTCTCTCTCTCTCTCTCTCTCTCTCTCTCTCTCTCTCTCTCTCTCTCTTTCCAGCAGAGTAAAGGTTTGACATCCCTCGATTGTATTCATCATTTTAAGGATATTTGAATGTTTTTTGTTGTGGTTTTTCTATTCTCAGAGTCATTGATGTTATTTTTATTATCATCATCATCGGAATGGTTTACCTTATCGATAACTTAATTATCATAATCGCAACACGTATTAATAAATTCAATTTAAGTGTTAAAAACATACTAATTGACTTAGAGAGAATGTGCATAGCATCTTTAGGTCCTTACTATACTATAACTATATCGGGGAAAATATAACTTAAAAATTGGGCAAAATTGAAATTACATTTTGGTAGAGTAAGTAATATGAAAGTAAGATAAGACATAAAATTACAACATTAAAAATGTAATTTAAAAATTGGGCAAAAAATAATTAAGAGAGAGAGAGAGAGAGCAAAAATTCAGAGAGAGAGAGAGAGAGAGAGAGAGAGAGAGAG
>NC_089762.1:32493390-32553390 GCF_040412425.1 Macrobrachium rosenbergii | reverse complement strand
TATATATATATATATATATATATATATATATATATATATATATATATGTGTGTTTTGTCACGAAGTGTACTAAGTACCTGGTTACCTTTAACCACTTGACCAACTGTTGTGTCTGATAACAATCTCGGCTGCAGTGTCCTACTCTTTCACACTTGAAGCAGACAACATTAGTCTTCTTCATCTGTCTTGAGAAACTGGATGATGAAGATTTGACACTCGATTGCTGAGGGGTAATACCTGACTTTGTACTGGCACCGCCACTAGAAGGATTCCCATTAGTGATGTTCCTGAAATTTGGATGAAACCTAAAACCTGTGCGTTGTTGGTTCTGCCACTTGACATTATAATTCCTTTTGCTACAAATTATGTTAAAATCTTCACTCAGTGTAGCAGCTTTGTCAAGTTTCTTAACCCCTCTCTCTCTTAAATAGGCTCTTATGTGTTCAGGAATTCCTCTAAGATATTGCTCTAAGACTACTAATTCCCCAAGTTCTTCCATAGATTTAACTGTAGCAGCCTCCAACCATCGTTTGAAACATCTTCTTACTTTGTAGGCATAATCCAAGAAAGTCATCTTGTCATCCTTTCTCAAAGATCTGAATCTTTCATTGTAATATTCAGGGGTCATCTGGTAAACTTGTAGCACATTGTGTTTGAGTACATTGTACTCTTTACACTGATCAGCTGATAAATAGGCACTTCTTCCTTTACCAATGAGAACACTCTGTAACAAGACTGACCATTTATCTTCTAGCCATCTCATACCTGAAGCCACTTTTTCAAAATGGTCAAAAAACTCATCTGGAGCTTCTTCTGTAAACTTTGGAATTAATTTCTGCACTCTTACCACATCAAATACAGGCTCTTGAGTACCTTGGATAGGGTTAGACTGTATTGCAAGTAATGAGGATCGAGCTTTTATCAACCCCATCTCCCTTTCATACCTTGCCTTTTCTCCTTCTTCTTTTTCTCTTTCTCTTTCTTCTCTTACTCTTTCTCTTTCTTCTTCTTCTGCTCTTTCTCTTTTCTCTCTGTCCTCTCTTTCTCTTTCAGCCTGCATCCTTAGCTTAATCAAACTTTCTTCTGCTTCTATAAGTCTAAGCTCTGCTTCTTCATCACTTTTCTCTTTCTTTTGCTCTTGCTTATTTGTAAATTCTGCCTCAGCTGCATTAAACAGTCCTTGTGCCTATCCTAACTCTTCATCTATTTTACCAGAGTCCATCAATGCTTGGATTGCAATACATCTGATCTGTGCCTTAATCACACTACT
This sequence comes from Macrobrachium rosenbergii, assembly GCF_040412425.1. Taxonomy (NCBI): domain Eukaryota; kingdom Metazoa; phylum Arthropoda; class Malacostraca; order Decapoda; family Palaemonidae; genus Macrobrachium; species Macrobrachium rosenbergii. The sequence continues at coordinate 32,552,120 of NC_089762.1, read as the reverse complement.
AGACACATTACCCCCGCCATGCCACTGCTAACGCAGTCCACTGTGCCTTAGTCAGGTTGGAATCAGATAACTCTTGGATGGATGGAGCTGATAAAAACTCCTGAACATTGAACAGAGTCATTTTCTCTAAGTTACTCAACTAAATAATTTACAACACAATGTAAAAATAACTATGTGGTCACTCTCCTATCAAAATATATCCCTAACACCACCAGTATAAACCATAAACCAGAGTGATATTTTGTTTTGTTCCCAGGTCTGGGCACCAAAAAATATTGTCATAATGCATTCCAAGTACCTGGTTATTACACAAATAATCACAAAATTCAAAAATATACCTCACTTCAGCCAGATACCTGAACTCTCATAACAATAAAAATTTGTGACTGAGTACTTTAGAGTACTCAGTCACAAATTTTTAACAGTGATCCCTTAAAAAGCTCATTAATGGTGTGAAAAATTAAACTAAGTTTATCAAAACAAGTGGGAGGTATCAACAATTAGACAAGAAATATATTAGAGTTAAAGGTCATTACTCCATCAAACAACTTCAACTGTTTCCCTGGTCTTAATTCACTTAGCAAAACTAAAGGAACAAAACATGTTTATCACTTTTCCATATGCACACAATTAATCCTATTCATTGGTGGTCAATAAATGAAACAGTTTTTAAATTTTAGATACAAAAATTTATTTTTAAATTCAAAATTCATAATTAGAATTCACAATATGAAAATTTTACTATTACTTTAGTTAAATTATTAAACAAAATTAAATCATGAAAACTTTAATTTATCAAGAAATTAAATTAACCAAGCAAAATTTAAACTATAAGAATTACTCAAGATTTAAAAAGAAAATCTTAATAAATAAAAATTAAATCAAGTATGCAATGTTAAATTATCAAGAAATATTTAAAATGCTAAGTAAATAAATGTTAAATCACCGGTATATAAAACATGAAAAATCAAGAGATTGTAAACACAAGGACACAAAAATACACAAAAGATTTAGCAATAATAATTTCACATAGGCAAAAATTCTCTTAATATACCTCATTATAACATCGTAATAATAAGTAAATTTCACTTTACCTTACACAAGCTTGTGAAAACTTTCATAAAATCACTTGAAATGCAATGGAGCTGCGTTAAATTCATAAAACACACTTTTTTGTTGGGCACCATTACCAAATTTACACACTTTTCCTACATTCAAATCTCAAAAGCTAAGTTTAATACCAGTGACCACAAATATTCTACGTTAATCACTTCTCTCTTCTGAAGAAAGAGAGAGAGAGAGAGAGAGGGGGGGGGGGGAGGGGGACCAATATGAGTGGTCTCTGAAATCAGAATGAGCAAATTTTGGGATTCCAGTAGGAAATGAAACAATCGGACGACGTCATTAAGGCATTTTGGGAACGAGATACAAGAGAAAATACTAGTAGAAGGAAGATGACGTAATCGATCGAGACATGTACTCTTACTCTCAAAAGGGCATAGGTGATTTGAGCAAAAAAAAAAATTATATGGGACGCGATCAGAACAATACATGATCAGAGCAATGTATGTAACATTGCGAAATCATTCATCTTCTTCTCGTATGAGACAGAGATTTTACAGAAATCTTAACATGATCAAAACAGACTGCAACTGGCTAATTATGACTGGCATATTTTAATAACAAAACGAAAAACCCGAGTTGGTTTCCAGAACAGATCAGCTATTGTTATCTCGACCTGTCAGCGCCTTCTCTTTTGTGATGACAACTGAATTGTTGCTCATATACTACCTTACTATTAAAAATGTATTATCAATTCTAAATTATGCTGTTACGTTATCCAAGTCATTAACTCTTTTGAGAACTGACATTATACTACATATGATATTTCAACAGTTATTATTATTACAAATAATACATGATAAATAGAAGAATAAATATATCAACACTATAGGAATAAATATATCAACATTATAGGATATATATATATATATATATATATATATATAGTAAGTATGTATGCAATATCATGAATATATATATATATATATATATATATATATATATATATATATATATATATATATATATATATATATATATATATATATATATATATATATTTATATATATATTTATATATATATTTATATATATATATATATATATATATATATATATATATATATATATATATATATACAAAGCATTAACACCTAACTTAATTCACCAGAACGCCAGTGTTCCATTAATATTAGATATGCTTGACTGAACAAAACCCAAAATGAAAGTTAATGGGAAAAAAATAGACAAAGCATATTTCTATATACCATTATCCTTTTCCAGTAACTCATTAATATGCAAGGCGTTTCATCTCACAATGGCCTACTTAATTGCATCAAGTGCGGGAATAATTAGGTCTTTTGTTTGGAAGGGACATATCATTAGTAACAGTAACTAAGCTATTTATGTTTATTCAGAAACGCGAAATGAAGCTCTCAGCTCAACTGAGTCGTGGATAGAGATTGCGCGAAGATAGAGAAGGGGGTGATAGAGACATTGATTTGAGTGAGATATTTAATCAAGTCTTTATTTCTTCAATTATAATTTTCTGAGCTCTAATTATGTTGACGAAAGGCGAGTCTTTTTTTCATTTCGATTTTATCTTTAATTCAGTTTCAGTTTTGGTTTCTCGTCTCTTCACTAGCGATCCTGAATGGATCTTAGAAATTTAGCTTTTCAATTCTGGCAAATTATAGTAATTCAGAAAATAATGCCAGGATATAAATGGAGCCTTAGCGAAAAAATAAATATTAATGCACATTAAATTTTTGGAACAGGAGTAAATAAAATCAAGAATAAGAAAACTGAACGGAATCCTTAACTGCAGAATCGAATTATGCAGAGAGTAAAAAGAGTTTCTGGTCATTATTTAAGAGGTAAAGATATTGGAAGAACTTGTAGGCCTCAGACTTAGACTGTTCAATTGACTGCGTAGGCCTATGACTTAGACTGTTCAGTTGGAAATGAATGGACAGAGATCAGGCGTTTTTATGGTTTATGGCTGCTTTCGGTGTGCTGGCGGCCATCTTGAAAAAAATGCCTGAGAACTAATTAGATGTGAAAGCTTAAAAAACCTTTGAAAAGCAATGAAGACATGTCTGTTAAAAGAAAAGTTATAACTCAGGAGTTAACAAAACTGTAAAATGTACCCTGCAGAGAGTTGGGGCCCTCCTGATAGGCCTATTATGAAACGAAAATACGGTCTCCTGGAATATACCTGAAAGATAAAGATGGGTTGACATAACAACAGGCTGTCGAGGCCTGTTCATACATCTGAAAGTAAAGACGAATAAGGAATGCCTCTTACTAGTACTAAATGTCCATCCAGCGAGTGGGTACATCATTTAGCATTCATTAAGCATCCTTTAAGAAGTCCTAATCGACTCTGGTTATTAGAGAGAAGGTAAATGTTCACGAAGTTCAAACACTCTTCGCGTTTTTATGGCAAGTTAAATAGCATATAAGTTTCTGCAGTTGGTTTCAAAGGGACTCCTAATGAGCCAAACTAGTATAGATTCTTTACCTCTAAAATTTTAGGATTGGATGGTTGAATACAAACTGTTATTCATTCGCTGTTGGGAGGGATATTTTCTTAAAACTGCATCCTACTACCTGTAAGATATTCTCATCAAGTGAACTTTGAGAGAAAGTGTCTAGGATTATTCCCTTCTTCTGTGGGGTAGTCTTGGGATCATGGACTGACAAATGTTTAATTTATCTGCTTAAGTAAGTGATATATAAAGTAAAACTGTCGAAGTAAAGGAAACGGCCAATGTATTGTAAGAGTCCTTAAAGGGCCAGATAAAATTTCGATAATTGCTTTTAAAACCTTAAGTATTAATAAGGTTGCAGATGATAAGGTTTCTTCCTTGACATCCTAACAGGAACCAACCATAGATAATACTTCTAGGCTACTCAACCTTTAACTCAGGCGTTCAAGTAGCATAATGTAAGCCTTCTGCTAGAAATACGATTTAGGTACCTGTAAGTTTCGGTTATGGCCTAATCGATGAGAGATTCTTGTTTATGTTACCCCTAGTCCAGGCGCGTTAATACGATAGGAGTAATCAGTTTGCTTGACCAGGCTATTGATAAGCTAAAACACATTTTTTTTTTTTTTATACCAACAGGATCATGCCTCGAAATTTTGCACTGCCAGTTATGCTGGTTACACTTACCTACGAAAAAGGTGAAATATTTTGTACTGCTCAGTTTTCCTTCTGAGTAGGCCGAGGGTACTGAATTTCTTTGATATGCTTTCTTCTGGGTTTTCCTTGAGCTAAACTATTCCCATACCATAATGTTGATGATAACGTGGGTGAGGGGGAAGTCCTTGAGGTAAAACGGGGAAGAAAACTTATTGTTCATGTACACTGAAGTGAGGTCCTCAGTTTTAGGCTACAACAGTCCGTATTTTACAAAACCTACCAGTTTGGTTGAATGTCTAGGCAATACGGCAATATGCAGGCTTTGAGTAAAAAGTATTGGGTTTTGTGTGGAAATAGCTTGTCAGTATTGCAGGGGACTGATTACACATATACTGTACAACCATGAAACTATAGGAATTCCCTAAGAATCTTTGAATTTCCTTCGGAAAGTGGACCAACCCTTCGGACAAAAAACAGCAGCACTATATTGCAATCCTATGACGAAGTATTCTAATGAGACATATAAAGGACTTCAAATTAATTTGATCCGTCTTCATTTCTGTCATAAATACGAGAGATCATTGGTCTACTGGCTAATAAGACCGAAGATTCGACTTCCCATCTTTTAATCATGAATGCTCCTGACTCTTAAGGTTAAACGCTATTCTTCTCCTTTCCCGGAACCATAAAGAACAAGTGAGTCGGGCTCTTCTCTTTTTTTTTTCCATTCTATTTCCATTCTCTTTTCATTCTATTTCCATTCTATTGCACTTCAATTTCTCTTTCCCCCACTTCTTCATTAGTGTCCCCCTCTCACTTCATAAGGGCAGTTGTCCTTTATCCTATCCTGTTGATAAAAAGATTTCACTTGATTTAGTCTCTCTCTCTCTCTCTCTCTCTCTCTCTCTCTCTCTCTCTTTGTGGGAGGATACCTCGAGTTAAGTACAGTGGAATATTCAGTGAAGCAATGAACATTAATTTCCTGTCTGAAAACGAAACCATTTCATATAGCGCAAGATTTAATAGGAAATCTGATTTTTTTTCATTCCAAACCCGGTTTCATCTCAATCCCTTTCGTCCATCTCATTATTATTATTATTATTATTATTATTATTATTATTATTATTATTATTATTATTATTATTACAAAAGGCACGATAACAAGCCAGAATATATTGTAATGATATAGCTTCAATGGATAATGTCCAGATCTGATAAGGCAATATTGTTTAAAGAGCAAAGAATGAGAAGCTAGTTTTGCTCTGCGCTGAGAATTTTTTTTTATCCGCTATTTAAAGTGGTTTTATTTTTCCACTTTGCAGATCTACAGGGGATTACCTTCCATGTGAGATTTATAGCTTGATGCTATTAAAACCGGCTACCGTGCAAGAAAGCGTAAAGGAAAAATATGAAATGTTAAAAAAAAAAAAAAAAAAACACGTCATATATCATGTTCCTTTTATGAATTTCCTAGAAACAAATATTCACAAAGAATGAAGTTATCATGAAATATCTCTTCAAGTCGATGCGAAACGTCATTTTCTATAGCGTATAACAATGCAGCATATGATGATAAAAATAATGACATTTGTCTCCCGTGCAATTAATAAGCATCCTATAGAAATGGAGTAGTAAAACAAGTAATGTACTTACTACAAACGAATATCATTTTGCAAAGTATCGGTCATTTTATGAGCGAAGCCATACGTCACAGTTGTCATGGAAACCTGTGTCAAAACAAATGCTTCCAAGGATCCTAGAATGAAAGATTCCATTTCAAAACCTATATATAGTTTTGTACAAAATACTTCAAAATATTCTACTATCATTTCAGAATTATAGAAGAATAAAACGGAAATATAACGAATTAGCAAAATGCTTGTTCGAATGATAAGTTTGAACAAACTGGTGAATCTTTCGAGCGTAAAAAAGCAATAGGCCGCTGGCTATACTGATACACAGGAAGCTGCTTTAAATTCGAAGGGAAATGACTAGCTGGTAACATTTCCGCTACAATGCACTAAAGAAGGGATATTTACATATTTTTTTTAGGTAGTTTAAAGAAAATACGTCCTATCCTAACGTCAAATGATAGGAGCCAGTTGCAAAGACGCGTAAATACTGATAAAAAACTGTGGAAAAAAACACTTGTGGCAACAATATCACCGTGTAAAAATGCGAGTGTATAGTGACATCGCCATTACCTGGTAGAAAGTACGCTCGAACGCCGTTTTTTCTGATGGCAAAAAATGAGAGAAAATGTATTTTTTATATGTTGTTATTATGATTGACAGCCAGTAGATTTTACAATATAATTTCGCTTTATAGTATATTACGACACAGCGTTATCAGTACCAGAGAGTTAAAGATTCAGCGCTAATACTCTGTTAAGTAAATGCCTGAGGACATTATCTTAAATGGAAAGATGGTATATCGAGAGTAGTCTCGCGTCAGATTCCAAGAAGCCGGAGTCGTTTGTGCAGAGTGATCCCGTAGGGATGTAGTCCCGTTAGGGCGCCTTTCACGGTACACTGTAGGCGTTACTTAAGGTTCTTTGCAGCGTCCCTTAGGCCCCTAGCTGCAACCCCTTCCATTCCTTTTACTGTAACTCCTGTCATATTCTCTTTCTTCCCTCTTACTTTCCACCCTCTCCTAACAGTTGTTTCATAGTGCAACTGCGAGGTTTCCCCTCTTGTTACACCGTCAAACCCTTTTTACTCTCAATTTCCGTTTCAGCGCTGAATGACCTCGTAGATCCTAGTACTTGGCCTGTGGGATGCCACAACCAACTCGGCATAAGAAATCTCTCTCTCTCTCTCTCTCTCTCTCTCTCTCTCTCTCTCTCTCTCTCTCTCTCGTCAGCGTGCACTGTGACAGCGGTTTAAACGGTTATATTCCCCATGTAATTGTCAATTATCCTCGTGCTTATTTTCCTCGAAGGAGCAGCGAATATAACAAGATCCAATTAGGGTCATGATCGTTAAGTGGTACCAAAAATGAAATCCCTAATTAAAATCAGCTCTGCTGAATAATTCAAGGTCACCTGAAGGAAATAGGAGAAATGACTCAAGTTCTCTGGCATCAAGTAAATACTCGATGAGCGTTGTTTTACAAAATGTCAGAAATATAGAAACAAAGAGGTAAAATATAGATTTAACTAGTAATAAATTTGAGAGTTGAAAGATGAAGCAAATGTGGTTGCAGAAAGAAAACGTTATCTTTTGTTTTGATAATTGCACTTTGAATGGTAGACGATACTGTCAGTATGTTATCATTCGCCATAATTTTCAGGAGAATTATAAGAAAGTACGTTATGGCATGTTTATTGAATATACGGCTGCGAAATTGTATAAGATCACAAAAGGAATCCAATTGTTGCGATACGAGTTATATGTGGTGTACACTCGGCAAGAAAAGTGAAGATACAGTTTTCATTAGATTTCGTTCATCGAATTTCAATTTTTTTCTTACAGAAAACACATAATCTCGGTAAATTTACTCTAGAATATGAAAATACAATGCAAATTATATCATATATGTTAAATCTACAAAACAAAAACGTTCAGATACTTAAAAACACCATGCATGTACGAAGTAATCAGAATTTCTCAGATGACTTCGTTCATAGAGATCTAAAAGATAGTATGTGGATATCTCGGTGTAGTACTATTCATCAGAACGGCAATATTTACTCGTTTCCCGTTATGAACAGGCTTATTATTGCATCATCATACGAGGTAATGATAATTTCTTTAATTTATACACATTCGTGTTTGTATTTCACGGTGTTAAAAGTCAGCTGGAATTAATGGCAGTAAATGTTGTGACACCTAGGGTAGGTTGACCAAATCTATTTAAATCAGCAAGGGCGTTCTCTATGATGTGAAGGGCAGCGCAGGAGCTTCGGGTGGAAAGACAAGTAACTGGATGTTTCTTGACGTTGCCATAGTTTCTCTCTCTCTCTCTCTCTCTCTCTCTCTCTCTCTCTCTCTCTCTCTCTCTCTCTCTCTCTCTCTCTCTCTCCATTACTAAAACATACTATACCAATATAGTGTAGCTCAATCTCTAAAAGAAAAAAACAATGAAATGGGTAGCTCTACCGATAGGCCTAGGCTTACACAACAGCAACTCTCTCTCTCTCTCTCTCTCTCTCTCTCTCTCTCTCTCTCTCTCTCCATTGCTAAAACATACTTTACAAATATAGTATCGCTCATTCTCTAAAAGAAAAAATAATGAAATTAGCTCTACAGTACATATAGGCCTAAGGCTTACACAACAGCAGACTCTCTCTCTCTCTCTCTCTCTCTCTCTCTCTCTCTCTCTCTCTCTCTCTCTCTCATCATAACAATGCATTCGTTCCTTTTCGTTGGACATTGCTCAAATTTAACTCTTGATTTCATTATGGAAGATCGCGTTTCCGATTATGCAAGCATTCCTTCAATGTGGTGTCATAAATTCATTTGTGTAAGGTTGCTTGGTAAGTTACGTCGAAAAATGTTTATTTTGCTCAGAACTGTCGTTGCAAATTACAACTTGAACGAATACTGTGAAACTTACTACTGCATTTAAGTATCAATGATTTCATTATCGTAGACTATGATTGAAAGTTATAAGAGGTTAAGCAAAAAACAATCACAATAAGACGGAAGCTCCTCCCCTTTCTAAAGTTGCCAGAAGTCGCATTATTGAGCAACATATGTTCGAAGATTTAAAAAAACTGTATCCTCACTTTCCTTGCCGAGTGTACATGAAGAAAAAACTCTATACGAAGTCAGTACAAATATACAAGGTTATTTCTCAGCAAAAGATGTCACCAAACTAGTGAGTGATTGTTACTGAAAGAACTGTACCCCATAATTATAAGACTGGAATTCCGAAATAAAGGTTTATAGACCTAAAAGAGGGTAAAAGATTCGGCGAACACGTATAAAATTGCCTAGAGGCTTCTGAGTTTCGCGTATCTCTTTTAACCAACAAAGGCACAAAATAACGTTCATCTCGGTCTCACAGGAACACTGGGAAAAAAAATTGACAGCTTCGTGGAAAACAACAAAAAGCCCGAGTGAAATATTCACACCCCCTTAACTAGTAAAGGTATTCGAACACATTCCTTACCAACCCCGGAAGCTTTACGTAAGACTTCCGTACAGGATAAATCACGGCGATTGGTCTTCGTCGGCTCGCTGTCAATAACGCGATAAATAAACACAGACAGACTTATTTCCAAATAGGTGTGTGTCGATGGTGGGTGAAAGAATAATTATACTAAGAATAAAATAGTAGGACCTTTCAGCTTAGCGCCGAGGAAAGGATAATCTAGCACCGTGCTGAGAAATAATGATGAAAAGAAGAATATAACTAAATGCTACTCAATAACAAATGTATTATCACTGTTATGGTAAAAGTCTGTCGACGTACTGTTATGTCATCCAGAGTTATCAATTTTTTTATGGCTCTGATATTTCTCGTTAAAGAGAGTTTTTTTAATTGTGTGAACTTACCAAAAATTAAGCATTCGGTGCTTTATTGTGCTTTGAAACTCTCTGCAATGCTTATGGCTAAAACTGGTTAGCTTCTTCCTTAAATGAGCCCCCTAAATTAGACTTTCGAGTTACTCAGTTAGCGGTAACTCTATTTTAGCATCATCTACAACTTGCTGATTTTTTATTTTCTGTAAAAGAAAACTATTGTGCCGGCTTTGTCTGTCCGTCCGCACTTTTTCTGTCCTCCCTCAGGTCTTAAAAACTACTGAGGCTAAAGGGCTGCAAATTGATATGTTGATCATACACCCTCCAGTCATCAAACACACCAAATTGCAGCCCTCTAGCCTCACTAGTTTTAATTTCATTTAAGGTTTTTTTAGCCACAATCGTGCTTCTGACAACGATTTAGGATAGGCCACCACTGGGCTGTGGTTAAAGTTTCATGGGCCGCGGCTCATACAGCATTATTCCGAGACCACCGAAAGATAGATCTATCTTTGGTGGCCTTGATTATACGCCGCAGCGACTGTACAGAAAAGTCGATTGCGCCGAAGAAACTTCGGCGCCTTTTTTACTTTTTTTTTTTTTCTTTTGTAAAGACTTCTCCATTAATTACTACCGCCTCTGAAATTGTATTTGATGGAATCACCATCAAGTTGAAACCACGTTTCTTTCATATCTCTTACCAAGATTGTGAAGCCACGCTACATTTCAACTGTGACAAAAAAAAAATACACCGCTCTTTCGCAAAGGGTAACATATGTTAGTAATACATCAAATTTTATTAAACCATTCTCCTACCAATGTCTTGAGTTTCCTCATTCCAAATCGGATAATTCGTCGTCAATGCGATTTTCTTACATTTCCTAAAATTTTAACAAGAGAGCTTTGGTCCGGTGGCCGATATTTAGTAAATGTTTAACTAAATCACTTCTAAATATCATTTTCCTTTATTCTCAGTGACTGATATTCCACTTTATCCTTTTTATTATAGTCCAATTTCTCTTACCTTCGCTTAGGCCCTAAATTGGTAATAACTCTTACTTAGCAGTGCAGCTGGTGTCTGTCCTACCTCATCGGTCTGTAAATTGCATCTCTCTCTCTCTCTCTCTCTCTCTCTCTCTCTCTCTCTCTCTCTCTCTCTCTCTCTCTCTCTCTCTCTCTCTCATTTCTGAAGATATGCCTCCCGTATTAAATGTATTTACTTACAGGACGAAGTAAAGATTATAAATTTCCTGATTTAAAAGATAATGTTAAACACTTATAGCCTAAATATGAAATCGCTTTTCATTATCAACATTATTAATATTTATTATTAATATTAATATTCTCAGTCTTTCTCAAGATATGTATACATTTTAGTATAATAAGCGTGAACTTCTCTAGCAGAAGGAATGGAGAAGAGGAGTCTCTCAAAGAAAAGGATTGCATTTCTGATGCAGTAACTGAAGTGTGAACATCAAGGTATAAGTGCATACATATATATACATACATCTATATATACATACATATGTATGTATGTATATAAAAACACACACACACACACACACATATATATATATATATATATATATATATATATATATATATATATATATATATATATATATATATATATATATATATTTATATATATTATATATTTGCTTATGCACGTGTGTGTGTGTGCAATGCATGAGCAACGTTTGATCATATTTGATCAACACCACTACTATTACACGAACAAATAGCGCTCCATGTAAACAGACCAACGAAATTGCATTTGAATGTCCTCGAAAACAATGGACTCCAGCCCTAAGATCGTGGTTCACTGAAGCTGAAACTCAATAAGCTTCTCACAGTCTGTCTAATCTTCTAATTCGCCTATTGTCCAAAGTCAGACACCGTTATAATTACTCTGCAGCTATTTAGCTTTGAAAGATATTAATATTATTTTTATGATTCTCAGTCATTTTTAAATACATATGTTATAATATGTCGAGTTAAATTTAACACACTTGGATTTTTTTTTCGCTTTTTATATCATGGTTTTTAATCTTCCTGCATATCTTCTGCAGCCTCTTCCTTTTACAAATCTGGTCTTCCTGACGCCATAGGCTTTTTAAATTTGATGTTCCTGACGCCATAGGCTTTTTAAATATTCTCGAGTATTTGCCTCAACGTTTGTGTCATTTTCTTAATTATTGTTGACTAAACATATGTAATAAGTAGATATCACTGATAATCAATCAGGAGTGAAGCTGACGACATTATTGTTATCCGCTAGAGAACAACTTACAATTACGTCAAGTCCGATGAGGAAGAATATTAAAGGAAATGTCACATTTTAATATTTTTCGTTGTGATGTACAGTTTTTATTTTAATTATGACAGCAAAATTACATCACGCTACATTTACCAGATACCTGAAGACTATACAAAAATTGCTTGAACACTACTTGATGGCACTATCCTTAATGAAATAATTATGCTTACAGCAATATTTCTCAAGAAGTGCAATGAATATATCTTACTCACTAGCGACGTGCTTGCGCATACAGCTTGCAGCTCTGTTGAAAAAAAGGTAAGAAATGTTCAGTGAATATGTGAGAAGAACCGGGAGATTAAAAACAAAAAAAAATCCCTTTGAGTTTAGAACATAACAGCAAACGCCGTCAAGCGCCACGACCAACTCGGCCAACAGTGAAGAGCAGAATGTTTAACGAGTGTTCTTGCATACTTTGCTAAAAGATACGAGAGTCCATTGAACTGCAATACGACAGTTAAAAATGGAGCAACGTTTTGTCCCACCTGTAAAACAGGTAAATGTGAAAGTGGAAAAAAACCATAAACAGAATGCGAACGTAATGAGTTATTGGCAATGTACATTTAGATTCCATTAATGATAGCAGTTTAAAAAACTGAATTGCCTCTGTCCTAATTGCTCTGATTGGATGTGTGTATAGGAGGTAAAATAATACTGAAAATATTCAAAAGTAACTTACACATGAGGTCGAAATTTTCTCTTATTACACAATAAAAAATTTGCAATTGGTGACAGTTAGCAATAACATGTTTATGGTAGTAACCACCAAGAATCATCACTCGTACCTTAGGTTGATGGCATCATCAGTAGCCAATGAGAGCATAAAGTTTCCCACACTTTGGTTTTGCATTGCCGCCCTCTGTAGCTTATAATATAAACAAATGTTAGCCTTTATACTAACAGGTTTTTGATGTTGTCATATATAGAAATATATTTCATAGAAATGGAGTGACTGAACTCCCAATGTAAATTCCAAAAGGAGTTTATTTTTCATAAACTTTCGATTTGAATCTTGAATGAAGTGTCACTGTTGCCATGGAAACCAATGTTTACGGTAACCTGTAACGTCCAAGGATCGTAGAATAAGAGAATTTCTGCGAACACCTCTGTATATTTATCTACAAATTACTCAAAAAAATTATAAAGCTTGTTTTATTTCGTTGAATGTTGGAATATATATAAACTACGTAAACTTTTGGTTGTTCAGCAGTCTGGAAAAAACAAAACAAAAGTTATTTTTAGTAAGAAATATGCAATCGGTGTCTGGCTATACCTATTAGTACCACTTGCCTAAATTCGAGGGAGAAAAAACGAACTGTTAACTTCTTGTAAAAAATTCTGAAAAAGACCCTGTATTCCTTGTTTTTCTTGCAATATTTACATAAAATATATAGTATTTTGAAATCAGAATATGTTAGCCAAATAACGAGATCCTTTAAAGCTTGGAAAATTTGTAAGATAAAAGATAATCAGCGAATATGACAACTCGTAATATGCGTAGGGAGTGCACATTGCCAAGCACCAATCAGCGGTGAAGCTGGTGACATCACCTTCACCCAATAGAGCGCAAGCATATTGAATACCGTTTTCTTTGATGCAGAAAACTGCTAAAGAAAATTGACTTTGGGAACATCTCACGCTTCAATTTCTGGAAAATGGGCAAAAAAAAAAACACACATTTTTGTAAATGTTTTCACGTCGTTTTTTGCTCATCTTTCGGTAATGATCGATGCCAGAATCCGCCATCGGTAACGCAAAAAAAAAGTAGTAAAAGCCGGGATCACAGGAGCTTGCAGTATCGAAATTAGAATAATTTTACAAGCAAAGTTACGTAGGATAAACTATAAACTATTTCTTGTTTGTTAGTTACTTGCGGGTTAACATAACAGTTTATTGTGTCCACTTTCGTGCTTTTACAATTCTGCACTTTTAATAATGTAAAGGAATTTAAGTGTTCCAACTATACTCAGCATTAACTTCCCGGGAAATGTATTAGTATATTCACAAATAAAGTCAGCGTAATCTAGATAGTTGTGAGAATTAGCGCAAAGGCATGCAAAAACCTGACGTGTTACATAAACATTATATATGAGTGACACTTAATCCTTAAAATGTAAACGTTAGATTGGAATATGCTTCCGTTTAACTGAAAATAGTAAATTACAACTGTGCAGCTTCATTAGCACGAAACAAGACTTACAACAGCATAACGCCAACACAATTCCCTCGATGCTGGTATTAATTTATGAACCGGAATGTGGCACTGGATTTCGGGAATACTTGATATACCGAGACTCCAGCGTTTATAGTTTATATTCTGGATGGTCTGTGTCGTGTATTTGAAATTCTGTATCCCAAGTTTCTTTGCTGCGCCTTGGCCCCTGCGCTTCTTCTTGCTTTAAGTGGTTTATAACTCTAGGACTCTTTATTGTTTCAGTTTGAAGTTCCTTTAATAGGTGGCCAGCGAAGGCTCAGTTAAGGTGACATGACGCCAGCATAAGGTGATATATATGTAACTGTGCTTTGGCTGCCTTTTGGATTAAACGATGCAACTTGTAAAGCAAATGATACAATATATTATTGCCAAGACTGTTTCAGCAGCCTATTTTTGTAATCACAAAGTGAGATACAAGCATTTTTCAGACATCCATCATAAAATACTTCTATGTGAGAGTATTTTTATGACATCCCACACTTCCACTCATTTGGTATTTAATTCGTTACATTTAGTTGTTCATTCTTAGGTTCCTTGTTGTCTGATTTATTTCCAATGTTGTTTTTTTTGTGTAAAGTTTAAACAAGAATTATCTTTGAACTATTAATATCCGTTTTGGTTTATTCCCATCGAATATTCGAGTCCATTCTCTTCAAGGTGGTAGCTCGTATCTCTCCCCAGAGTGGTTAACTGCTTTCATTAACAGTTTTTTTTTTTTTTTTTACTACTCTTACACTTTCCTCTGTCTAATTTTCCCACAGCTACTCTTATTTAGCTCTTGAACTTTGCGGTTTTTCCTAAATCCTGGCATTTTCACATGGGTGTAACATGTTTGTTAAATGCAATATTTGCATAATATTGTCGACAGCTCCTCGTGACTACCTTGGACTTCTTAACTTGGCAATTCAGTCTTATTAACTTTTTGTGTAGTTAATGCAACATCAGATGAAATGGCGTCAAAGCCCGAATTATTGTTACAGTTAACGATACAAGTAATGCGTTGTTCTTCATCCGTGTCCGTTCTTTCCACTAGATAATATTGTTGGCATTTTCTGCATATCTGAAAAGGATGGGGCACTTAATTTTCATGAAAAAGAGGAAAACAAATAAAATGTTGTGTTCATAGGCTTAAGGTTTCTTCGACTATATTTTTAAAACAAGTTGATAAGCTTTAAATTCCAAATTTAAAGTGACGTCATCATCCTGCATTCCACGACAGTTAGTTCAGTGTTACGAAGAGGGTCGTTGGTCATTTGTCCGTCAAACTCTGCTGTGGAACGCTCTCGCCATTACTGAATCTAAATATTAATGCGGATGAAAGTGTTTCTGTGTGAGTTTATTTGTGCGTTTTCAGCTGAAAAGTGACCAACATTGTCTGATTTGGTAAGTGTTACCTTATATGAATTATAGCGTGTGAACTGAAATAATTAGCTCACATTTTGTGTTGGTGTAATTTTCACTATGAATAAGCCAACCAGACTGATGTATGTAATAGCCTGCAGCTCTCATTAGATGAAATTATTAGCGGTTATTTTACTTGTATGGAAGAACACAGTCTCTTCTGGGCATTTGTGTATTAGGCTAAGTTGATTAGCTGACTGAATGAATCGTACTGTATATATGAAATAGACTTAAACGTACAATGGCAAACTTTATGTATTGGGTGATTATGGCTAGCCTGTACCATTTGTTTGCAGTTCAACACCAGTGACACAATTGAAGCCTATTGGTTCTTAAGTGATACCATAAAGTTTAGGATATCCTTGGCTAAGAATAAACTTTGGTTTTGTTGCTGATGATCCTATAATCGGAAAATTTTGTATATTTCAATCATTTCTGAGGCATTTCTAAAGAAGGCTATGGCAGAACCTTTGCAAACTTACCCCTTACCCAGACCATGGTCATGTGCTGAATAAATTTTTTTCTACATGTGAAAACTTATTGAACATAGTAAGTAACATATACCATTAGATATTGACAAATGCATTCTCTCACACCTAACCTAACCTAGAACCTTAAAAGCCATAGAATAAAATACAGGGATGCATCATAACCTAACCTTCCCCAAGCTAATTTATGTATTGAGAGGTGCACAAGTATTGAAAACGTGATTATTTATGAATTAAGAGTAACTACTGTGAGATATAGACAAATGTATGGGATTATTACAAATCTTAAAAATACCCCTGTCAAACAAGTCTTTAACTTCGTGATATTACCTTCCCACATATCTGACGGTAACGGGCTAATTGGTGACCACTATGGAGAAACTGTGGTCTTATAGTCATTGTTGGCTAGGGAAACCAGGTGATTCTCATCTTGCGGCCTGCTGTGCTGTAGAGCAAGAGCCCATGCCAGCACATGGCTGGTTAAATCTAAGTAGATTCTCATTTGAACTTTGAGGATAACAAAAAAAGAGGAAGGAATGATGTATAGCACCCTAGGACAAGAGAGTTGAAGCAGAGGTACCCCCAGAAATTCACCCTTCCCCCCTCCTTGGTCAGATGGGAACCCACACCTTAGTCTGTTAGGTAAGCATGCATTCATGCACAAATAACTTACAGTTCCCTTAGTCATCTTCGGGGCATCGTGGTTAAGGTTAGTGGGTTGGTATTTGAAGCCTACCCCATTTCGAAAGCAGTACCATAGATTAAGTAAGGATGCACCCTGTATTTAATATTCATCCCGTTTACCGTTTTCCAACCCCAAGAAAAGTTCCCTATGGTGATCCGCCCGCCCGCCCCCCTCCCCCACCTTTTTTTGACAATTCTGCTCTTCAGCATGAAGAGGATATTGCACAAATAAGAACCTAATTAAATGGTAAGTCCAAGAGTCTTAGTAATACGATTGTACTTTGTCATTTTTACTCTGCCACAAAATATCTGACTTCACTTCAGTGGTGAAAGTCATGCACAATCCTCAGTTTTATAGCATTTGCATCAGACTTGCTGACATTTACTGAATAACTAGGATTGTTCCTTGTTATTTTAAAATATTAATTTGTTTGCACTGAGAAAAGACATTGCAGGTTACAATCCTAACGAATGTTCGACAAAGCATATGTGAACAACATTGTGTCCGTTGCTCTTAATTGTGCCCAAGAACATGAGTCTTCTTAGGCTAGTGATGAAGATTGTGGAGTTATGTCGTGCTCATAATTCAATTATGGAGTGTTTTGGAGTTCAGAGTTCAACTGTGGAGTTTTGGCAGCCTGTAACTCAGTTGTGTAGTTTTGAGAAACCATTACTTTTAGTTGTGGATTTGAACTTATTCTTTATTGTGGTCCAAGTAGCAGATATTTAAAATAGGTAAAGTACTGAGTTTTCAAAGAGCTTATTGTTCAGTTGCTGACTTTTGGTGGCATAGTTAACTGGGGAGCTTTGGTGGCTTAAGGTTTTAAGGTTTTTTTAGAGGCTTACTACATTTGTAGGTTATTGGAAAATATAAATTTATATGTAATGAGGAAAGTTATTGCAGTGTAATATCACGTTGATTGCTCGACAACTCAAATGTGAATATGTGCATTTCCCAGAATTCTGACCAGCCAAAGGAAATGAGTCTTAATAGGCTATTGATGAAGATTATTCAGGAATTTTGTTGAGCATATAATTTAATTGTTAAAAGTTGGGAAGCTCATGTTGATTTGTGGAAGTTTGGTAGCTTACAACTCAATTGCACAGTTTTGAGAAACCTTTACTTTTAATTGTGGAGTTGAACTTACTATTCTTTGTTGTAGTCTTAGTGGCTGATGTTTAAAATACTGAGTATTGAAAGAGCTTATCATTCATTTGTGGAATTTTCGGGGACATGGGAAACCACCAAAGCTTTGGTTGCTTATGGTTCAAGGGTTTTTTGGAGGCTTATGAATCTCAGAGAATTTTTGAATAGCTTACTACTCGGTTGTGCAGTTTTGGCAGACCCACAGAACAAATATGTGACTTTGGTCAGTTTACCATCGAATGCTGTGATTTTATTTTCAAAAGTTAATAGTTCAACATCAGTATTCTGAGCAGAATGCAGCTCAATTTCTGGGTACTGGAGAACTTACAGCTCAGTTATGGCATTATGAAGAGCACTGATATCAAATGTGGACCTGAGAGGCATATTGCTCAGTTGTTTGTTTTGGAAGAGCTTGCAGTTCAGTTGTGGCCTTTGGGGAACTTATAGCTTACTTGTTGGCTTTTAGGAACTTCTTCCAGTTGTGGAGGTTTAGGAGGCTTACAGTTAAGTGGTGGAGTTTTGGGAGCTTGCAATGAAATTAACTCATTGGTGGGATATTGGATAACCTGCAGCTCAGTTATGGGGCTTTGAGGAGTTTGTTGCTTAATTGAGTTTTTTTTTTTTATTTCACAATGTAGGATAATTTTGAAGTTTTGAAGAGCTTAGAATCCAATTATGGGGCGTTGGGAAGCCTGCCACTTAATTGTGGGGCTTTGAGAAGCATGCAATAAAATGTAAGGCTTCAGGGATTGTTTGGCTCAACTGTAGGGTATTAGAAAGTTTATGGCTCAATTGTGGGACTTGAGGAGTTAATGGCTTGGTTATGTTAAAGGGATGCTGCAGCTCAACTGTGGGGTTTTGGGAGAATTTATGGCTGAACTGGAGACCTTTTTTTTTTTAATAATTATGGCTCAGTTGTAAGCTTTTAGGTGACATATAGGACAATTGTGTGTTTTGGGAACTTTTGTCTCTAGTGTGAGTTATGCACTGTACAGGAACTTGCATATCTGTTGTCAACTGTAGGGTTTGCGTAACTTGACACTCAGTGAGGAACTTACAACTCAGTGGAGTTTTGTAGAGATTAGAACTAGTGAGAAATATTGGGAAACTTACTCGTCTTTAATTTACAGCTCAGTGTTCAAGTTACGTGGAGCTTATGGCTTGACTGGTGAGGTTTGGCAAGTGAACTCATTTGTGGAGGTATGGAACTTTTGAGCTCAGTTGTTGAGATTGGCTAGCTTGTGGCAGAATTTTTATGTTACTGGACTTTAGGAAGCCTGTGGCTCAATTGAGTTTGTTTTTATTTCAATGTAGGTCAATTGTGAAATTTTTAATAACTTTCGACCATATTATAGGGTGTTAGGAACCCTGTCCCTTAATTATGGGGCTTGGAGAAACATGCAATAAAATGTAACGCTTTAGGGATTCTGTGGTTCAACCATGGGTTTATGGCTCAGCTATGGGAATTGAGGAGTTAATGGCTCAGGTATGTTAAAGGAAGACTGCAGCTCAACTGCTGGGTTTTCAAGAATTTATGGATCAACTGTAGACTTTTTTTTTTTTTGTGACCTTATGGCTCTATTGTAAGCTTTTAGGTAACATATAGGACAATTGTGGGTTTTGGGAACTTTTATCTCTAGTGTGAGCTATGGAAAGCTAATGGCATGTTAGGGTGTTTAGGGGAACTTGCAGCTCTGTTGTGAGGCTAAGAGCTTCATTGTCAGTGGTGGGGTTTATGGAAATTATGCATAATGGGGGATTTCCAACTCAGTGGAGTTTAGTAGAGCTTACAAGTAGAGAGAAGTACTTGGAAACATACTCTTCAGTAATTTACAGCTCAGCAGTGAAGTAGCTTATGGCTTGAATGGTAAGTTTGGCAAGTGAACTCACTTGTGGAGGTATGGACGCTTACAACTCAGTTGTTGATATTGGTTAGGTTGAGGCAGAATTATGATGTTTTAATGGACTTGGGTCTAGATTTTGCATTGCTTAGCTGAACTTGAGCACTACACATGACCATTGCTGAGATGCTGAGATTGTGTATGAATCTGTTTTTGACGCCAGATTTACAGTACGTATCGTTATGCAAAATCACAAAGTTCAAATATATATATATATATATATATATATATATATATATATATATATATATATATATATATATATATATATATATATATATATATATATATATATATATATATATACATATACATACATATTATACATATTTTTTTGTGTGTGTGGGGAAACCTGCGTGATTTTTATTTAAAGTCATTTTATAATCCCTGATTACATTCCTCACTTCTCACTGATCTGATCTGCCTTGTAGCTGAAAAACAATTTGACCTACTGTATTATGATGTCAGATGTACAGTACTTGGAATTACTCGTAAGACACATGAGTAGTTGCCAAATTTGTAAATGTATTCCATATTATGACACAAGGTGTTCATTTTGTTTTCTATTTCAGGCACTCTTAATTGAGCTTGAGAAGAGGTGACCTGAATTCCACAGCTGCAATGTTTTAAAAATGAACATCCAGCTGAGTCATCTTTTTACATGTACAGCTTGGCAATGAAAATTCTCCATTACGTATGTTTTAATTTTTAAAAAAATCCAATATTTAGGTTGCCAAGCATCTGGCGTATATTAAACCTCAATAATCAAAACATGACAGAATAAAGTAACACAGTTCCTCAAGGTATAGTTTTGAAAGACAGTTTTAGTAGACTTTTATGCACCCACTGGACAAACTATACCAAATGAATAAAAGCAAGCATTGTATTTATGACTATGTGCTACTATACTTCAGTCATTTTATTCACATGTCTACTTGACTATGTAAATGGAAAACTTTGATATCTAAGAAATTAGGTGGACCAAATTTTTCAGTGCTGAACATTGCTTGTTTTTAGTATTTTAATACTGAGTTTCCTAAGGGCACTGCAATGCTCTGCATATCAGTAACTGAGAACTGCAATAGTTTTTAACTTAAGCACTCACATGATAATTTCTGAGGTAGTTTATGAATCGATTTTGTTATGCCAGATGTACGTATGGTTTATGCAAAGGCACAAAGTTCATATATTTCCATATTTGACGGAAAACTGTGTGGTTTGTGATTTAAAGTAATTTTATAACACCTGACTATATTCCTCTCTCTCCTCTCTGATCTGCTCTGCCTTGTAGCTGAAAAACAATTTGACCTATTGTTTTATGCCGTCAGATGTAGAGTACTTGTAATTACTCGTAGGATACATGAGTAGTTGCAAGCATTGTAAAGTATCAATTGTTACGACATAAGGTTTTTACTTTATTTGTTTTCTGCTTCAGACACACTTAATTGAGCTTGAGAAGAGCTGACCTGAACTCCACAGCGGCTGTGTTTTGAAAATGAACATCCACCTGAGTGACCTTTTACATGTACAACCTGGCAATGAAAATTCTCCATTAGGTATGTTTTAATTTTAAAAAAATCCAATACTTAGGTTGCCAAGCATCTGGCGTATATTAAACCTCAATGATCAAAACATGACAGAATAAAGTAACAGACAATTCCTCAAGATATAGTCTGGAAAGACAGTTTTAGTAGGCTTTTATGCACCCACTGGACAAAGTATACCAAATGAATAAAAGCAGGCGTTAAATTTATGACTATGTGTTACTATATTTCAGTCATTTTATTCACGTGTAATCTACTTGACTATGTAAATGGAAAACTTTGATATCTAAGAAATTAGGTGGACCAAATTTTCAGTGCTGAAAATTGCTTGTCTTTAGCATTTTAATACTGATGTTCCTAAGGGCACTGCAATGTTCTGCATACCAGTAACTGAGAACTGCAATAGTTTTCTTTTTCATAACTAATTTTGTACTCTAACAGGTAATTGTTTTTTTTTTTCCAGGATGGTTTTCTCCGTTCTCCCTACCAAGGTGATCTTGAAGATAGATGCAAATGTGCAAGCAGTTACCAGTACGCCAAGCCATCACCAAGATCTTTCCAGTCAGTAGTAACAGGGCTGTTGATATAGCGTCCAACGAGATATTACCAGTCCTGGCTCGAAGTTTAAATCTCCTGCTGATGTTTTTCATGTAAGTATTAGCGAAATATTTTCCAGTTACTGTATGAACAACTTCTCTTTCATAAGTGAACTTACTGTAGAAATCGCCAATTAAAAAAGAATTAGTGATAATTAAAAATTATTAAAACAGCCTCGGTTCTCGAGAAAGTTGGTTCAATCTGGCATAGACCTGCATAATAAAACTCCATATGGTTTACAGTTGAACATCCCGAACTCTAATATTCAGTAAATGGTTTAATTTTTTTATTAAAAAAGAAATGTAGACTGGTCTCGCGGTCAGTGTTGACCTAGATTTCACTAGAAATAAAAACAAAATATGTATAACCCGTATTCTAAAACAAAGCATTTTAGCTTGTTTTCAGTATATGCTCCACTTAACTCGGGTTTTCATTTTTCAACAATTACAAAATATCTGATTTTTTACTGTTACATTTATATGGGCTAGGTCTGGTCTTCTTGTTCCTTTTGCCCGAAAACGTTTTCAGTTAATTGGGTTACAGAATTTTCGATGTCGGTTGGGTTTCACCTTAGCTACAGTTTTTAAATTCTAGATTTTTAACAAGCTAGTCGTATACTGAGTGCTTGATACATATTGCGGACAATGAATTTTGTGGATGTGCATTAGTAGAAATGGGCTAGCGGCTAGTTTATTTTTTTTTTTTTTTTTTTAGGGTTATGTTTAAATGCAATTCCGTAGGGGGGATTAGTGCTGTCAGTGCACCTTCGGCCTCTAGCTGCAACCCCTTTCATTCCTCGCACTGTGTATCTCCGTCCATATCATCTCCCATCTTACTTTCCACCCTCTCCTAACAATTGTTTCATAGCGCAACTGCGGTGGTTTCCCTACCGTTACACCATTAAAACCTTTTTACACTCAGTTTCCCTTTCAGCACTCGGTCTTTGTCCTAAATTTTACATCCCAACCCATGTCTAAATGCTGTAGCTAATAATGTATTATGTGTAAAGATATAGAAGGATTTTAAAATGCTGAAATCGAAGAATGGAGACATATTCTTATTCCCTTTTTTCTCTCTTTTCCAACATTCGTTATTGTAGATAGTTTGAATTAATGTTCTCCAGCGCTTGGCCTTTGGCCTAAATTCTATATTCTGTTCTGTTCTAAATTAATATTCTTGTAGACTCTTAAACATAAGTAGAAATTTACGCTATTTTGATGAGAACTGCATTCGCTAAAACAATCATTTAAATTATAATAATTCTCGTCCAAACAGTAATATAAATCATAGCAGCAGTACCCCAAACCAAAGTGCTAGAGGTATACTAGTAGTTATAAGATTAACAGGAGTAATCACATAACTGTGGTGGCTATAGAAAGTACCCTACACCGCGTATTAAAGAGAAATTTTATTTAATGAATCCCCCCCCCCAAAAAAGCCTGAAAAGTATTTTGATTTTTAAGAGTTCTGAATTACTGCACACAGCTGAAAATAAAGAACGGCACTTTCAAGTGCCTGGGTTCAGTAATGCACTGATCCCGGCCTTTTTAACATAACGGTTTCTTAAGTATATAATGAAATCCATGAGGAGTTGGTGCACATGTTATTTCGTATTACTCGTTTACATTTCATGTGTTCTAATACAGCACTTTTGTTTCTCATTGACAGCATATTATTCAAAATATTACACTTGATAGTTACAGTAGCTTTGTTTCCCATTGACAGAATATTCAAAATATTACACTTGATAGTTAGTCTCAAAGATCGATCGCACTATTTAGATATTGTGTAGTTTTTAATGTTTTATATTTTTTCTAACATTGCATTTCTTCTTTACAGATTGTAATTCCTAATGGCAGGATTAGAGCTAGTCGGTGATTCCAAACAACAATCAAGCGATGGTTTCTGCCCTCCTATGGAAACGAAGTTACAAAAGTCAACTGGCCTCCGATGGAAAAGTCTCAGACAATTACGGCTCATCAACTCAGTTTTCCAAAGAAGAAACTGAACTACCAAAAATGTCAGTGTTACAAGCTATAGCAGATAAAGTTGCTCTACCTGCACGGAGTGCTTGTTTTACCAAGGTTCCAGATAAGAGATTGACATGGTCAAGTGACCATTAAACTGGTTATCAAAGTGCCCAGGCCAAAACTTAACATTGCCCATGGAAGCAAAGTAGGTCTTGTATGAAAAGCAGCTTATATCATGAACTAGCTTCACCCTGAAATCTGTTCCTCCATTCGTATCTGAATGCATTTAGATTCAAGGCATTTTATGCGACCAGCATTCAGTGTGCCTAGGTATGTATGGTTCTAGCTGGGCCGCAAACTTGAGATTCTGGACAATTGGGCAAATTTGTTTGCTAGACATAGTAATGTAAATAGTTTCACACGAGCACGTTTTGCTGAATCTTCTTGCCGGAAATTTTGGCACCTAGTTATCTACGTTGTCAAAATTGGCTAAAAGACAAAAAAGAGCACGAAAAACATACTCTTGTGACACCTTTTGCAGAGCCTTGGCAGGTGAATGGTTTGCCAGATCGAGCAGAATGTAAGGTTAGCTACCCAATAAAATTCATATATACCTTGCTGTCTTGAAGGGTGGTTATATAACTTGTGTTTTAGTTTAAATGTGCTCAGAGCGTCAGAAAATGGAGGTACGAGTTTCAAGGTGGGAAAGTTTATGGTATGAGCTTAATTCAGACAAGGGTTCCTTTGGTTTTCATGGGAAATATTAAGGTTTGGTCTGAGCCATTTGATAGTTTAATAACTACTTGACCATACCAACAATAATCAGGTTCTTTAGTAAATACTAGCACTCAATGCGGGTAGAGTACTTTTATCTGCTATAGTTTGTCATTGAAGTTTTTGGTAGTTCAGTTTTTTCTTTGGAAAGTTGAGTCTTCTCGAACAAGACGAAATTTTTTTCCTTATGTAATCCATGTAATTCTATTTGAGAGAAAATAAAAAGCCAACAAACTTCCGGACGCTCTTTTATTTAAATTTTTAGAATACCAAAAAGGTGGGGTAGGTTACTATTTAATTTAAACAAAAATTTACTTCAAAATTTTTTTTGACTCAACACTACAACGACTCGGGTAGACGAGCGAGTGTTCTCAGCATATAAGGCAACCAGGCAGGTGTCACCATCCATTTCTGGAAAGTGTGTCTACTCAGTCATGAAATAGATTCAAATCAGATATCTGTGTTCAGAAAAGGGAGGTAACCATCTCAACCTTGTGATTTTGCCTCACAAATAAAGTTAGTCCTGCCAATACTGAAGAACTAGCCCATTTTCTATTAGTGGTATTCAAGAATGAATTTCCTTGAGCATTAAGCAATACCTGGTTACTCGCAAACCATGAGTTGCCAGCAGTAGCAATATTTAGAACCCTTATTTTTCCTTTGATGTCAGGCTACCCACAAACTATATATGCCATTTTTCTCATATAGCGAAGAAAAATATGAATTGTAGTTGTATTTAATACTACTATGGACACCGTACGCTGCATTTTTAATACTGTAAAACAGACTTTGCTGACACCCTATCAAGAAAACGTCGAGGTATGCAAATCATCTCGGACATAGTTTGACTTTTTGTCCAGTTTATGCTCGAACAAATTACGTTTTCTATGTATAATTAACATGCATGGGTTTAATTCTAGGAATTAAACTGATCTTAACTCTAGATAACGGTAGATAAAACTTTTACTCTAGCTTTTTTCATTTATAAGGCTTACTTATAGCTTCGTGAAACATCTACTTTCATGGGGTTATGCTTGTTATTTATCGCCTCCCATTTTCGCAGACCATTTTACAGAAAATGGGATCTACCAAATATTTAAGAGGACACTTTGTTATACTAGCTAGGTTCAATGAATCCGTAATTTTATTGCCATCCATGAATAACTTTGCTAGGCTTTGTGCAACAGATTTTAACAAATAAGAACGTATTATAAAATATTCTACGAGTAACTAAATACAGCAATTTGGAATGCACTTACGTTCTGCACAGGTTACCAAATGGGAGAAAATGGTATCAAATATGATGGGGATGGAGATTTAATCACCCTTACTCTAAACGCAAAAGATCGAAAACACAAAAGGGTCATCCAGAAAAACTATGAAAAGGGTACTTGAATAAACTTTATTTTTTAATGGGATTAACAAGTCATCCAGAAATCTATAGCAGATATGGTACAATTCGTTGTAAGAGGCCCGCCCAGCCCCCTCAAAAGCAGACAAGACAGCGTAAAAACCAAATCCTGCCCCGATTGTCCTTCACGCCATGTAAGTGATTGAGTCGGGTAAAGAGGAAGAGATGCACAGCGAATGTTCTCATTATCTCGGCTTCTCCCACCAGCGAGATAATCAAATCGGACTGAAGTCGCCTTCTACTGCGCACGGACCACTAGCCAGCTCAGATGGGTTGCTAGCGAGATTCTCCAATATGCATTCTATGATATTAAAAGCAGACGAAAGCTTCATGAGCTTTTTACATATTTTCGCGTAATTATGTATATTATTCGGTGAGATCAAATTATCTCTTTAGCTTTATAAAAAGCAAAAATTTTCAGTTAAACGCCGGGTCCCCTCAGTAAAATCGAATTTTGCCAAATCTTTAAAAGAACTTTTACATTCTGATTCGCAATTTTAAGAAACACTATTCAACACGAAACATATGTTACTGACTGTTGCTGCTACTGTTATTCCATTATCAAAAAAAATATGAATCTGGTTAACAGTCGTCATGACGCACATTAGTTGAATATTTTGTTTAGATAGAGAGCTATAATAGCTATTAACTGAAAGAAATCTCTTCTCATTTTGGCTATTATACTTCGACAAAACATTTTAGATGAATTCCCTCTCGGTAATCACGATCAAAATTTATAAAGTATCTTTACACGGTGTTCTCTAATTCGATACTAAATCTGATCAATCGGGTCGCGAGAACGGGTGGGGAAGGAGAGAGAGAGAGAGAGAGAGAGAGAGAGAGAGAGAGAGAGAGAGAGAGAGAGAGAGAGAGAGAGAGAGAGAGAGAGAGAGAGAGAGAGAGAGAGAGAGAGAGAGAGAGAGAGAGAGAGAAAGAGAGGGGAGAGAGAGAGAGAGAGAGAGAGAGAAAGGGAGAGAGAGAGAGAGAGAAGTGGGGAGAGAGAGAGAGAGAGAGAGAGAGAGTGGGGTAGAGGGGAGAGAGAGAGAGAGAGAGGAGGGGAAGAAGTGGGAGTTAGAGGAGTGAGGAAGAGGGGAGTTAGAGGCGGTTAGAAGCGGTGAGAGAGAGAGAGAGAGAGAGAGAGAGAGAGAGAGAGAGAGAGAGAGAGAGAGAGAGGAGGGGGAAGAAGTGGGAGTTAGAGGAGTGAGGAAGAGGGGAGTTAGAGGCGGTGAGAGAGAGAGAGAGAGAGAGAGAGGAGAGAGAGAGAGAGAGAGAGAGAGGAGAGAGAGAGAGAGAGAGAGAGAGAGAGAGAGAGAGAGAGAGAAGAGAGAGAGAGAGAGAGAGAGGAGGAGGGAAAGAGAGTGAGGAAGAGGAGTTAGGCGGTTAGAAGTGGGGAGAGAGAGAGAGAGAGAGAGAGAGAGAGAGAGAGAGAGAGAGAGAGAGAGAGAGAGAGAGGAGAGAAGGAAGGAGGAAGTGAGGAAGGGGAGTTTAGTTAGGGTGAGAGAAGAGGGGAGTTAGAGGAGGAGAGAGAGAGAGAGAGAGAGAGAGAGAGTGGGGAGAGAGAGAGAGAGAGAGAGAGAGAGAGAGAGAGAGAGAGAGAAGGAGGGGGAAGGAGGGGAAGAAGGGGAGTTAGAGTTAGAGTTAGAGAGGAAGAGGGGAGTGAGAGAGAGAGAGAGAGAGAGAGAGAGAGAGAGAGAGAGAGAGAGAGAGAGAGAGAGAATCGTTTCAAAATCCGTCCTTATATTAAGATCAGCAGAGCAGGAAGTGAAAGAACATTTGCCATTAAATAATCACATGAAAAGACTTCCGGTGCGCACATCTTGAATATTCTATCACAGATGACATTAAGCTCACCGTCAAACAAGATTCAACCACTTCATTATGCAAAAATTTTGGAATAAGCTTACCAAAAAATAAAAATAAAATTTACAAGGCAAGTGTTGCTACCGAGAATTTGGGAAGGTTTAGACAACTAAATTTATGTAAATTTATCTGAAAACTACTTTGAAAGTGACTTTTCCGAATGGGATCGTAGATAAACGCTGGTAATTTGGTACTAAACCAAGACAAATTTATCAGTGAGCTCGTATCTCTCGTAATAAATTAAAAATTTAATTTTATATGTGTCTCTCATAACTCTCGCAATGATAAATTAAGAATTTATGTTCAGATCACAGACTCGAAAATTACTGTTCTAATATTGCTTTAATTTCATTACTGCACATAATAGTTGCACATGCTGAGAGTGGCGTGACTTTGGATTTTGGAACAAAAGAGAATTCGGGTTAGATGATAGAAGAATTATATCAAAAATTTTCACCACCCGTTCGAAACTAATTTAAATGACATTGGGTTAAGAAATCACTATTTTAGAACAAGATCGGTGTCAGCAGAAACCGGAAATCAGAATGGAGAAAGTATTAGTTGACGGAGCTTCAAAAAAGGTTGGTTGCCATCTTACATCAAGGTTTACAACCCAATCCTCCTGTTCTTTAATTCTTACCTAATAAATAATGACCCATTATTTACCTAGTGGTAGTATAGCCTGCATGGAACTCGATGTTACTCATTATTTCATCGCGAACTTTTGTTATTCCACGGCAAACGCACTAAAAAAAAAAAACTGCCTTATTATTACAAGACAATGAAAACTATATGAAACATTTTCTGCTGTGTGGTGGTTACTTATATCTTCATCTATTTAATCCAATCCTATAACATTTTAGTAAAATATTTTATTAGTTTTCACTATCTAGGTATTCTTCTTAATGTGATTTAATGGCAGCACGAGGGCTATAGCACCGTTGTCGTGAAGTTAGTTATACTGTACAATGTAGTACTTGGACACTCGGGTAGCTAGAAAATAAATCTTCAGCGCATTAATATTAACCAGCGATCAAATGATAAAGTTACAGGTTTAGTTTAAGTCTGTTTCTGAAATTCAAGCACAGAAACATTGTTTCTATAGCTCCCAGCTGAAAAGATACTCCACTCCATTCTATAACCATATTCTTAACCAGGAAGTGAAAATATACCCAAGTTAAATGGCAAATGGAGGAAACAGGTTTCCACAGATAATGCACGAAAAAATATCAACTTGTAGTTGAAACAGAATGGAATTCGAAAAATACCAGTTTTGGTTGTTTTAGCTGATAATCAGCCAAGAATTGCGTAATATTCTGAAAACCTCCCTCCCCCGAAAAGAAAATCCTCTCGGTACTACTTAACTCCAGCTCAGATTCAAAACCTACTGCACAGATTCCCAGAGGTCTGTTTGAAATTCATATTACGTAACTATAAAAAAAATAAATTCTGAGTTTTAGAGAGAGAGAAAGAGAGAGAGAGAGAAAGGTAAGTATATCTTAGTTTAATCAGACCACTGAGCTGATTAACAGCTCTCCTAGGGCTGGCCCGAAGGATTAGACTTATTTTACGTGGCTAAGAACCAATTGCTTACCTAGCAACGGGACCTAAAGCTTATTGTGGAATCCGAACCACATTGTAGCGAGAAATGAATTTCTATCACCAGAAATAAATTCCTGAGAGAGAGAGAGAGAGAGAGAGAGAGAGAGAGAGAGAGAGAGAGAGAAATTTAGTTTAGATATAACCACACTCATTTTTAAGGTAATCCAATAAAGAGCAATTGATCCTCAACCAGACATTACAATTAAAATAACTAAAAGTCATCCGTGAAACCCTTTTTCAAACAAACAAACTTAATGAGGAATCTGAGCAGTTCTTTGCCAAGGCTCATAAGGTTTAACCAAGATGAACCATACACACACGAATATTAAAATTCCCGAATCTTATTAAGGCCTTTAAGATTTTGCCTACACTGTTGACACAAGTACAATCACGAAGTAACCAAGAATACTTAAACGCATACCTATAAGTTTAAACAGACGCTGAAAAGTTTTACACACACTAGGTTAACCAGGATAAAAATAATACGTGCTTTCCAAACTTTAGAGAGACCCACCAAAAATTTTAGGAAATTGCTTAGCTAAAAGCAAGTCTGCCTGGACCAGGTCGGTCTATGAGAAACGATAAAGTTAAATACTTGCTAGAAAACATCGCCATCTTGCATCAAGAAACGGCATAAACCTCAATGCAAGTGAAAGCAGGCTCATGAAATACAAGGTGTGCCATGGTTTCATCTAAAGCTTCCAGCGAAATTCGACGACTGCACCACACTGTATAGAATTGAATTGAATGTAGACTTTAGGCCAAATGCCAAGCATTTGGACCTATGAGGTCATTCAGCGCTGAAACGGAAACTGACAGTAAAATGTTTGAAAGGTGTAACAGGAGGAAAACCTCGCAGTTGCACTATGAAACAATTGTTAGCAGAGCTTGGAAAGTTAGATGGAAGAAAGAAAATATAAAAGGATGTACAGTAAAAGGAACGAAAGGGGTTGCAGCTAGGCGCCGAAGGCACGCTGCAAAGAACCTTAAGTAATGCCTACAGTGCACCGCATGAGGTGCACTGACAGCACTACCCCGCTACGGGGCACCACACTGTATAATGAAAGCAATTTTAATACATTGCTGCTCTATGACTACACCCAAATAAAATTAAGAAAAAATGTGGATAGGAAGGATATTTTCTCTATAATTCATGTAAGGAAATTAAAGCAATGCTGAATCTGGTATAAAAAAAAAAATCATTCGGAGGCACTGAATGTCGAGTGATGAGGAGGCTACAAGGTCTGATACTACGAGTGTCCAAGCTTTAATGAATTAACGCAATATATTTAACTAAATACTTTTCAGGGCGTTACCTGACAAACAATGATACTATGCCCTTATGACTGCATGCATATTAAACCAGGAAAATTTAGCGAGAAATACTCTTAAAATCTGAGAAAATCACTATCACGTTATTTTTCCCTTCCAGTTTCATAAACCGATAAAATTTTTGACACCATAAAATTAAATATTGACAAATTGCTAGTCTTAACAATATCGAATGGCTGATATTATTAACCTCTCTTTCGTAACTCAGCAGAGTCTATAGAATGCAATTGAAGGATTCCTCAAACATCATATCTGAAGTTGGCTTTTGTGATATTTTATCCCTTCTTTATGTCAAGTACAAAGAATGAAGAGAAATCTGAAGGCAAGAATTGGTATTTACGCCGCAAGCTGGTACCCCCTTTTCAGTTGGCCCACGGGCCATAAATTGCAACGAAAAGTACCATAAAGCAAGATGTTAAGGACGACTTGAAGGATGACCATTTAAAAAAAAAAGGGGGGGGGTTGTTAAATAAATCTGGCAGTAGCCTGTAAACTTTAAACAGTCAATTATCAATTACCATCGAAAAAGAAGCGAGATAAGCCCCTTGCAAAAAAATAAAAATTAAAATTCATATTACTAAAGTTCGTTTTAAAAATTTCGAAATTAACAATTTCTTCGTTTTAAGTTAGAAGGGTTTTACTTTTACTGTTCTTGGCATTATAACATGTAGTTGCACATTCGCTGGACAAAATGCTGGTGAAAGTACGTCATTTGAAGATTTGCATAACACAAGCTACTTAAAGCAATGAAAAAATACATTAAATCAAAATATTGCGGCTGCTGACAACACCCTTAGTTTGCGAGTAACAAGTGCTTAATCTCAAGATAATTCTTTCATTGAATACCATAAATAGGATATGAACTAGTTCTACAGCGTTGGCATGACTAACTCAGCTATTTGAGAGAGAAGTCACAAGGCTGAGATGGGTTCCTTTCTTCTCTGAGTAATCAGATATCTAACTTAAAACTCTTATTTCATGACGGAGTAAGTACACTTTCCTGAAATGAACGGCGACACCTGCTGGTTGCCTTATATGCTGAGAACACTCGCTCGCCTCCCCAAGTCGCTGTAGCGTTGACTCGGTTTTCTTTATTGTAATCTTTCCAGTTTTTGTAATATTTCTTGGGTTTACACAAGTACATATGAGAGAACTTCTGTATAAACATCCAATCCAAAGCATAAAGGAAAAAAATCGTGTAAATATTTTAGCTGAATGAATGCAATAAATTAAATTTAAGGTTTAGTTTCTCATTTAGCCCTTCAAGAAACACCTTCCAATGGCATTAAACACTTTGTATTAAAAAACTGACAGAATCTAAGGAAACAACTGAAAGCAAAGCTGTGTAATGACAAACACAAGAATTTCCCTAAAAGCAGCTTTTAAAATAAAACTAGTATTTTTTGTACAAACATATGCTGCCTAAGTGACTTTAGGATTCAGGAGAGATCATAGGTGGCTGTGTAAGAAGAGAGACTAAGGCTCAGGTAATTCCAAGGGTAACTAATCAAAAGCACAGTCCGGCAACGATCACAGACCACAGCTCTGTTCCTATTTCCTATCAGGATTTTCTGAATTCCTGTAGGCAAACTGCAATGGACGAAGAGCTGTCCATAGTATGTTTTACATCCTTATCTCCATCTAACCCCTCTTGCGATGGCCTTAGCTATAGAACGCCCCCTTTCTCCTGTATTAACAAGAATGACTCATGCCTCCTTACTGAAGTTGTCGTATTTTCAAGAGAAGGGTGTGCTCTTGCAAGAGGATGAACAGTCCAGGATACATTCTTGGAGGGCATCCTCAATTCCAATAGAGATTCTGAAGGATGAGACCTTGGGCACCCAATACTTGAAATATCCCCCCAGCCTTTTTTTGAAACATAAGAGTCACAGTTAAGTCCAACAGGACAGACTGAACAGGCATGAAAAGAAATTTTGTCAAACCATATGACCCTGCAGGGTAGAGCAGAATTAGCTAGAGATCCAGGTGCATCAGGTGGAAGCAAAACAAGATGTGCAACAACACGAGAGAACAAGCGCACCTGGAACAAGAGGCAATGCAAGATGCACAGCCAGTGCAGCAAGGCGAGAAATGCAGCAGGCAGAAGTCAGTCAAGATGTCCAGGGGCCAGAAGCAAGGCAAGATGCGCAGCAGGTGGAAGCAAGTCAACGAGGCACTAGGTGGAGGCAACGCAAGTAGGGTACCATGAATCAAGGCAACAATTGCAGAGGTGGAGGCAAGACAAGGGCTGCAGCAGGTGGAGTTAAAGCAAGAACAGCAGCAAGGAAAGCAAATCAAGTACAACAGTAGATGGGAGGCAAAGCAAGGCCAAACACAGGCAGTGGCAAGATAAACAGCAGCAGCAGGTGCTGCAGGAACATAAGGCACAGCAGAAACAGCAGGCACAGCCCACAAAGAAAACAAGAGGCAAACAGCAACAAAAACAGCTGGTTCCATTAGCAGGTTGCAAGGAAGAGACTTCCTGGTCCTGGATAATTGACTGGTAAAAAAATGGGGAATTCTGATTTAGACTTAACAGAACTGCAGGCTCAGAAA
Organism: Macrobrachium rosenbergii; assembly: GCF_040412425.1. Classification (NCBI taxonomy): domain Eukaryota; kingdom Metazoa; phylum Arthropoda; class Malacostraca; order Decapoda; family Palaemonidae; genus Macrobrachium; species Macrobrachium rosenbergii. Next base: position 32,518,639 of record NC_089762.1, on the reverse strand, counting down.
TGGCAAAAAGTGTGCCGGGAACGGTTCCTATTAACGGAGCCAATCCTGGTGAGGCCTCTGTGATGTCTGCTCCCGTCTGGGAGAAGAGTATATATATATTCGAATCTTCGATTGTGGACACTGGTTGATTGGCTTGGCTGAAGTGAATAAAAGCTGCCAGAATGTAATATTGTCATGCCTTTCCAGCCTGGCATAAAAGGTTCTAAGGATAAAATAGTGAAAGGCAGTTACCCAAGGAATTAATACTTTCTAGTTTTGACAAACTACCAAGAATATATGAAATGTTGAAAGAAGAAATTAAATGGATGTCAAGAATAATTTATCATTATTATGATTATCATCATCACCATTATCATCATCATCATCATGATTATTATTATCATCATCATATTATTATTATTGGTCTTACTGGAAGGGTCTGGGTCCTTTTCAAAAATTCTTCGCACTATAGAGAGTAAAAAAAAAAAATTCTTTTACAATCATGGTTATGTTATGCGCCAGTTCAAAACTATGAACAAAAGTCTTAGTTAATTTGAACTCCAGCAAATAATACAACTGAATTCAATAGCCATTGGTCAGCCTTAGGAAATTTCCAATTACAGTAGAGAAAATTTCCATTCTCTCAAGAGGGCATAATGAACACATTAACAGAAGTTCTCTTATTCACAATATTGAAAAAAATATCACATGAAAGTACAAAATACCACAGTAACAACAAAAATCATTAACAACAAGTGGAAAACATGACTTGGTTAAAAATTTTCTGTCAAGTAGAACATGAATTTCATCTGCAGCATATGGAAGTGTATCGCCATCTAAATAACTTCATCAGCACATTTAGCAGACAAGTTATTTGTACGTGATGAAGGAAAACTAGTCAAATGACTGTACATTTCAAGGCATTGGATTATAAATGCTGTAATAGATGAAGAGAAATTACTGCATCATTGTCTTGGCCGAATATTTCCTATTTTTTCTTTACTAAACGATGAAACTAAAATAATATTTCTATGAAAGTCATCATAATTCTATACGTTAGAAATTAACTAACTTTAGGTACAAGCGTACTTCCAATTTAGCATGCAAAATAATCTGTCATGAAACCATGTAACTAATAAACTTTTATACGCAAAAACAAGAGAAACGTTTAAACTTTTCCAGCGATATCTTTTAACGAAAGGCCAACTAACTGATATGAAGAGCGTGCATTACCCATCATTAAGCTGAATGTAACAATGAAGCTTCGGATGCTTGGGAAAGACACACTTCACAGAAACTAGAAATTCATGCAAATTATCTGGAAATTCAGGTTACAAAGTACAGTACTCAGAAACGTAACATAGAACACCACTACTTTGGTAGAATATCATTAACTTTCATTACAATGTCAAAGATCTGGGTCTAAAGCTCTCCTGATAAGCTTTAATAGCAAAATACGTGCTAAAAAATGAGCAAAATTTATTCTCCCGTTGCGAAACAGTGTCACTAGACGTTACAAATACTTTGGCCACAGTTAAGAGCATTGTCCTTTTGAATTAAACAAATTTATGAATATTAAACATTTCAGTGTGAGCTATACGAAATATATGGGCAATATTTAGCTTTGTTCTTGGATTATAGCTGTGATAAGAACCCTTCAAGATTTGGAGAGAGTGAGCACTTCGTGGAAATATTACCTAACTGAAGTAGTTTACACAGGTTAAATTTAATTACGTGGTTTTGAAAACTTAAAAACGGCTGTTTTTTTCTACTGTTATTCAAATTAGTCAGCTTTTCAAAGTAAAATTAAGGTTGAAATTATTCATTGTGAAAACACTCCAGCTCTTCCCCCAATAAGAAAATCCCACAATATGAAAATCCAACAATAAGATTTTCTTTTAAGATTATTACCACTTCTAAAAAAAATTAAAAAAGCCATAACGTTTCTAGCCAATACCTTGAACTGTACAAAGCCACCGCTTTTATTTTTTCTACACTTCTAATGTTCCAGATGAAATCCTTAATAAGCACAACATTGGATGTCAAAATTATAACAGCAGCCAGAGGTTCCAAATAAAAGGTAGAATCGAAGGACGAGTTTTCTTTGGGGATTTGGAGACGAGTTCAGAAACTATCATAACGGAAAAATTAACATTAAGCGCACTTCAATATGACTTAAACTGCATTTAAAAGGTATGAGCTATTAAATACTGATTAATATTTTAAGTATTAACTCGACTGAAATCCGAGAGCAGGGTTACTTGACCGATCAGTATAACTTTTTATACTAATTGCAAGAGTAATGATTAAATTGAATATAACATTTAGGCCGCTGGCCAATCACTGGGACCTATGGGATCATTCAGCGCTGAAAATTGTTGAAAAATTGTAAGGAGAGGACGGAAAGTAAGATGGAAGAAAGAGAATATGAACGGAGGCATAGTAAAAGGAATGAAAGGGGTTGCAGCTAGGGGGCGAAGGGTCGCTGCAAAGAACCTAAGTAATGCCTACATTGCACCGAGTAGGGTGCACTGACGACACAACCATCCTGCGGGGTGCAAGAGTAATGGATGTTCTAGATTGTAAAATAAACCAACTTTGCTTATGCAGTGGCCAAGTTGAATTCAGCCTTTCATAAATACGACTGAGACTGAGGCTTAATAGAAACAAACATCGAAAAACATTGACAATCCAGACAATTTGTGAGAAACTATAGATATATTTGAATTATGAATGATTCTAAGTGGAATCTTCAACTCACCAGTCTAGGCAGATTTAAAGAGCTAAATGAATTAAAGATGTTTCAAACTGGCATGATTCATCTCTGGCTACGTTCATAATTTTCACATTACAAAAGAGTAAATAACCTCTTAATCCCTAGTCACTGTTTGTCTAGTTTAAACCAGGAAGCTCAATTCGAGAATACAATTAAGACTTCTGAATAGCTTGATTACAGATAAAATATTTGTCGAAATTAATGCCATATAAACATATATAAACTGAAAAGAGGAATTTATATTGGATTACAAATTCTAACCTTTATGACTGTCAAGGCTTTTAAAACTGAAAATTATTTCATAGTGCTGTCACAATTTCTCGAATACATATCCGAACTAAAAGTGATATTGCACTCTTTCATAACAAAAAAATTCTGAAATATTTTCAGTTTCTAAAAAGAGTAATTTTGTTCTGTCGTATGAATGAATGACGATATGTTTTATATTCACATTTATGAAGATCGATTCTCAAAATAACCAGTGAAACTATCTGACGACTCAAAAAACTAGATTTGATTATTTAAATGGACATGACGGGGAAAAATGACAAACCGAATTTACATGCTGAAGGCTATGTTAATGGTGTGGCATAAAAGGGAAAAATTGCTTATTTTAACATATAAAATCTGTTGTAAACTTGACAAGTGGTCAATATAGAACTTTAAAATAAGCGTTTTAGCTAGTCAATAATGGCCCAGTGGAAGTGGGGGGGGGGTGATGTTAACGAGTTTTGCAAATTATGGTATGAAAGCTAAAAAAAAATTCATTACTGGCAATGTTTGGGATTAGCTCTTTAACTTGGTGCTGAACTATTCATGAAAGTATTTAGCAGAAAACTCTCACATTTTCCTAGACTATAGGGGTCGCCACCTTACGATGTTTGAGACTTCCTAAAAAGCGATAGAACCATGTAACAATAAAGGGGTGCTATAGCAATTGTCGAGGGATGGGCGATGAAATTATAACGTGTCGCTTGATATCGGAATGGAATGGAATGTGAAATTTGGGCTTGAACCAAGCACTGGAATCCGAGGAATTATTCAGCGCTGTCACGTGATATCTGTCTCACTTGTTGTATCCACCGAAGGACTCTCCATTTTGATCCTAAGGGAAAAAATAAACTTTAACAAATACAGTTTGACACATTCACATCTAGTTTCTAAGACTTCCTGCAAATGTCTTGGTGACTAATACCAAGTACAGGTTCTTGTAACAACAATATCAATATATATGTCATAACTTATTAATAAAAATGATAGTCAATGAATATATTAAAATAGTAAAAAAACTAACCATTTGAAAACTACCAATTTTAATTTATAAGAACAGTATCCACTTACAACAGGATGTTATGTTAAAGAGATACAGCACTACTGAATTTTAAGTTTATCTGAAATATTCATTCCTCATTTTTTGGCGGGGTTGAAATAATTGTTTCGCTCCAATACTTGTAGTCTTATCACTACTCAAATTTAAATACGTAATTTTGTCTTAAATTACCATATTTCTTTTTCTCAACAGGTATCCTGAAGTTAGAACTGAAGTCTTTCTGCAGTTACCCAGGATTTTATCGGCCATCAGGGATTCGCCAATTCGAGTAAAAGTTTATCTGGAGTTATTCATAACTGCTTTGTCAGCTGGTGTTCACTAGTCTGGACCTGAAAAATGAACACGTATTAACTTGCTGCAATGTCTTAAGATTTTTTTATTGAATATTCATTAAGAAAAGAGAATCATCTATCCTTAAAAAATATAAAAATGCAGTCCTATTCCCAGAAACAATGTCACCACAATATGACAGTGAGAGATTTAAAGATTCTGTCCTTCATTAATGCTATAGTCACATTTTTCAAATCTGAAGTTGAACCCAGTGGTCATGGTTCTTAAGTTAAATGTCACATACAAACACTTTCCTTCGAATATCTTACTTTAAAAAGGTTTATTCCGCCTCTATTTGTCATCGGGAATCCATCAGTTCCAGAACGTCTTTACCGACGTTGATCAAACAGCGTTGTCATCAGAAGCAAGCTCGCCTTGTTCAGAGTTTCGAATCCACTAATTGACAAGAATTTCAAGCTGTAAAGGAAATTTGATCATCCGTAAATCACCAATTCAACCTGGAATAAAAAAAAAAAAAATACATTAACAACGTTAAATAAGGCACAAGCTCTTCCATAAATCTCCAAATATTACACAGTTCTTAGAAATGTCCAGCAAAGTTTGGCGGTCTTCATCTAGGACTAATATTCTTGGGGGTCATTATCTTTATGATATTTAAGTCTTTCGTTTATGTTTTTACGGTCATCCCCAACGGGCTTGTACTCAACACGCCACAAAGGTGGATACCTACCGGGTTAAAACCCATGAGGGTCACTATCTATTAAACCAATGTCCAATTAGGTTTCATTTACTATTTCAGTGCACCACATGTGGGACAAGTTAAACCACAATCAACACACTGTTCTAATGGAATGCATAGTGGGTTGTAAGTGGCGAAAAATGGGAACACTAGCCTGTTCCATTCGAGGTTTGTCTACCATAACCTTGTGTTTCCCATTTTCACAAACTATTTCCGAATGAGCAGATTTTCATATACAGGGAAAACCTAATTATATCTAGCAAAAATAACACAATGTAACAAATACGCCTCTCATTTTATCGATCCCTTTTCATGCATTGTAAATCGCAGTTTTGCCTCTTCTTTAATAAGGATTTAGTTATTTTTTCCTGACGCAAAAAGACTATCCGATTTTCTTTTTTGAGTTAAAGGTGTTCAACTGACAAAGGCCCCCCTTTCACACGGGGGGGAAAGACACGACGGGCCTTCGGATTTGCCCGTAATTCTCTCGCTTTTAAACAGTGTTACCAGATAAAACATCCAAGGCAGGCAGTCTATGGCATCATCTACAATCATGATCGCCATCCACCCACAAAATTCGTAAGTGTCTGCCCGCCGTGCATTTGCCCGTCGTGTGGAAGGGATTAACAGTTTCATCAAAATATATTACATTTGCGTTCGAACCTAAGGTAAGGAAGAACCTTTCTACTTGGAAAAAAAAAACTGGAAACTGCAAAAATCGAACGAGTCTGAGCCACTTTTGGTTTGCTAATATTAAAATGCCTTAACTCCAAAGTTCATTCAGTTACAGCTAATATGCTTACAATGGGCAATTCCATGCTTTTCAAGACTAAAAAATTAGAATAGCCTAGATATACACCAACTGATCTGGCAATTAAATTGAATTCCTAGTTTTAAATTCATCTCAAAGCCACATTATCTTCCGAGATTCCTAGTTATTACTAAATAAAAAATGAACTCTTAAAAGCATAAATAATTTTAATTACAATCCAGATTACGTCAAGATTCAAAACTCAAGAATTTCCATGTAAAATAAAAAAAAAGGGGTCACTGGTTTTTTTTTATCTACCTAAATATTGTTTTCACACAAAAACGCATCACGCATGTGCTAAGTTTCATTTTGGTTACCCCAAAATACAATAACCATGTTTGTAAAGAGCCCGTTTACATCGACAATAATTTGTACAGCTTATTTCTCTTGAAAGTTGTTTACAACAACAATGCACTTAACCCCATCATACTGATAGAACGTTCTCATTACAGAATTGCTTCTACAGCCGAATACGATATGCAGCAGAAGCAGAAAGATTAATATAATTGCCTTGCATCGTTCTTCTTACAGTAATATATCTAAAGTCCCTTTTGCGTGAGTATGGAGTCACGTTCACGTTTTCCTTTCTATTAACTATAAAACTAGAACCTTGATTTTATCCATGAACATGTTTTATAGAAGATTTTGTGATCTTCCTGCCTACCTCAACTCAATTCAGTGACGTTTGATTAACTTCACCGTACGACCAGACGTTTCAGATACATTTCAATGGGATTTATTCGCGCCATCGTCAGTGATGGAAATGGATTTCGGGAACTAGGGATATATGCAAAGGCTGTATCTAGAATATATGCACTGGAATCTCAAATGGGAGCCGGTGTTGCTTTAAGTTCCGAGTGTTATTAAGTATTCAAAGTCATTTAAAACACTTGTATGGAAAATCAGGCGTAACTCTGGAAATCCATCAAGTTACTGTATTTTATCAAGTTACAGTATTTTATTTAAGTATGAGTAAAAGCGCATTAACCGTGTTGCCATACAATTGAATGGTCCTTGAATAAGTATTTTTTTATGGGGCAAATTGAAAATATGACTATACTCGTCACATACAACAAATCACAAAAGTCATGTTACAACAAATGAAAATAATGTCTACTTTTGCCAAGTATCCAGAGGAATAATGTCGTTTGTAAATCAAGAATTAACAACAACTTGGATTATGCAATTCCGCAACAAATATACATTTCCTCAGAAGGATAAAATTTTTCCAAAATACTTTTAATTCCATTCCAGGTCTAAGTGGAAAGTAACATTTTCCAGTTCTCTTTGAAAGGCTCTTTAAAACATTGCATACAACATCACGTAATCAGAGAGAGAGAGAGAGAGAGAGAGAGAGAGAGAGAGAGAGAGAGAGAGAGAGAGAGAGAGAGAGAATCAAGTGATATATATCTAGATAATTTTTCTGCACACATTTGTGTATATTTTTGGACAATCTTATTTCTGGAAAAACCTGGAAACGTAGGAAATCCCTAAAAATCTGCAGAAAACTTTTTTTAGTGTGTGCGTGACGTATTAAGTCTGACGAAATTCGAGAACCTTTCGAGACCAGAACCTCCACTAGGCATGCTTGAATGATTATATATATCGATAATTCATGACATACTCCGCTCAGATCAAGATATTACACTACACTCCACTAGAGCCATTAACAAATTACTACTCACTCAGGGTCATGCAATTAGTCTGTTGACAGACGGCAAATGCGGAAAATCAAGTCGGTTCAGGATTATACTTTATTGCTTACTGACACTACAAATTGATTTTTTTGTTAGCCACCGGCTTTATAAATCCTATTACAACTCCAATAAGAAGAATAGTAACTACGACGATCTCAACCGACCTGGCAACGATGTGAAAATTATTTTTACCAGACTAAGACGTCCTTACCACAAGACACGAGTGACCTACTTCAACAACGGGATATGCTTCACGATTCAAAAGGTCGTTTCTCTCATTTTTTTTCTCTGGTATTTTCAACCAAACGTGCACGTGAGGTTACAGCACTTAGAGCATTTTCTTGGCCTATGATTCATCATGGGCTCTGAATTAAAGGTGCTAGTTCTAACTTGTTTCGGAATTACGATCTATACTGCTTTTATACAGTGCTTCTCAGAATTACGATCTATACTGCTTTTACACAGTGCTTCTCGGAATTACGATCTATACTGCTTTTATACAGTGCTTCGCGGAATTACTGTCTATACTGCTTTTATACAGTGCTTCGCGGAATTACTGTCTATACTGCTTTTATACAGTGCTTCGCGGAATTACTGTCTATACACAGTGCTTCGCGGAATTACTGTCTACACTGCTTTTATACAGTGCTTCTTGGAATTACAATCTATACTGCTTTTATACAGTGCTTCTCGGAATTACGATCTATACTGCTTTTATATAGTGCTTCTCGGAATTACGATCTATACTGCTTTTATTTAGTGCTTCTCGGAATTACGATCTATACTGCTTTTATATAGTGCTTCTCGGAATTACGATCTATACTGCTTTTATATAGTGCTTCTCGGAATTACGAGTGCTTTTATACATTGCTTCTCAGAATTACGATCTATACTGCTTTTATACAGTGCTTCTTGGAATTACAATCTATACTGCTTTTATACAGTGCTTCTCGGAATTACGATCTATACTGCTTTATATAGTGCTTCTCGGAATTACGATCTATACTGCTTTTATATAGTGCTTCTCGGAATTACGATCTATACTGCTTTTTATTTAGTGCTTCTCGGAATTACGATCTATACTGCTTTTTTATATAGTGCTTCTCGGAATTACGATCTATACTGCTTTTATATAGTGCTTCTCGTAATTACGATCTATGCTGCTTTTATATAGTGTTTCTCGGAATTACGAGTGCTTTTATACATTGCTTCTCAGAATTACGATCTATACTGATTTTATATAGTGCTTCTCGGAATTACGATCTATACTGCTTTTATATAGTGCTTCTCGGAATTACGTGCTGCTTCTCGGAATTACGATCTATACTGCTTTTATATAGTGCTTCTCGGAATTACGATCTATACTGCTTTTATATAGTGCTTCTCGGAATTACGATCTATACTGCTTTTATATAGTGCTTCTCGGAATTACGATCTATACTGCTTTTATATAGTGCTTCTCGGAATTACGATCTATACTGCTTTTATATAGTGCTTTCGGAATTACGATCTATACTCTTTTATATAGTGCTTCTCGAATTACGATCTATACTGCTTTTATATTGTTTCGGAATTACGAGTGCTTTTTACATTATCTCAGAATTACGATCTATTTTTTTATACAGTGCTGCTCGAATTACGATCTATACTGCTTTTATACAGTGCTTTGGAATTAAGATCTATACTGCTTTTATACAGTGCTTCTCGGAATTACGATCCATACTGCTTTTATACAGTGCTTCTCGGAATTACGATCCATACTGCTTTTATACAGTACTTCTCGGATAAACAGTGCCTCTCGGAATTACGATCTATACTGCTTTTATACAGTGCTTCAACTTTCGCGCTTCTCGATTTAAGAAGTTGTTTGTATATTTTATTCAATTTTTTTAAAGGGGGGCGATGAATTATTTGGTTGCTAAACTTGCAATTGTTATCTTGACACTTGTATAAATATTGAAAGACTAAATAAACCAGGACAAATGGCGAAGAAAAAGAAATTAGTTTCAGCCAAATCCACGCTCGTGACAAAATTCCCCAACAGTGAATATTTTCCTTAAGACATTTTCCCTACAATATACAAAAATGCCTAGGATCTCTGAGGCCGTCGAGTCGTTCTATCGTATTTCTAACATCCCAACCAGATACTAAACATTCTTATCGTATACCACAATATATTATGAATTAAAGCAGCCTTTAGTATCAGTATTAATATGCATAAAAAAATTTATCCACAGAAGCATGCCAAATGAAAGCAAATAGCGAAACCATTTAATATATAGATTGGACAAAAAAAATTTTCCCGGAAATAAAAGTAGGTATATGCCGTATCCATGCTTGATTACATTCCATTTCCAAAATTTTTTAATTAAAAAAACTGGTATTGAACCGGTATGTATCCACCTCTGTCACCTACTCCGAGGTGCTAGTACTAAACATGGCGGGGCTCCTTCGGACGCAGTGTTTAGTACTAGCACCTCGGGGATCTAAGTAGTATATACACCTATTTCTATATTGTGTGGCCAACAAATTTTATTAATCGATATCTTCGTGCGGTCGTCTTTACTTAGCATGAGTTTACCATGGACTTTGACAATGGTGGATACGTCCCGGGTTAATAAAAAAAAATAAAATAAAAAGCAGTACCTCTTAGGCTGATGATTTAAAATATTTTTGCTAGTAAAATTTCCTTTTCGTTTATTCTTATTTTTTCTTGAACACAAATGGTTGTATACTTCACTGGTAGACAAGAAAATGCAGCGTAAATCAAAACGAGAGGAAAATGCTTACTGCATCGAACTACTTATTCGAATGATGTAAGTTACCTAACATACCGTTTATTCCAGTTCGAAAATTTACCCTAAAAACCCAACTCAGACGTCAAATATATATATTTGCTTTTTGCATAGAGTGGGAATGGCATTCACAGCCTCTCTCAGCTAAGACTAGAAAAAAAAAAATAAGCAAAGGGAATATGAATATACTGCTTGCGACTGTCAGAGTTCATTGCTAACGGAGACACTGTTAAATTCTTTTACAATTAACAAAGATTCAAGTACCATAAAAATAAGACAAGTGTCAAATGAATGCGTTAAAAACACTGAAATCATTCAAGAATGAATCATACACTAAGGTATTAAAGTTATATTTATGCCCGTACCGGTATAGGGACATTTTAAAATTCGTGGAAATCCACTAAATGTAACTTCTAAATTGTAAGCAACTCAGAGAGAGAGAGAGAGAGAGAGAGAGAGAGAGAGAGAGAGAGATGAAATGCAGTCAACTGAGCTACGGTTAGTGGTCGTTAAGGATGTTAGTTTGCAGTTCTATAGCGAAATTTCAAGATCAACTACACTACCGCCAAACAATAGCTACTCTTCCTAATGACAGTGTACACAGGACTTCATATCGTCACGTACCGATTTTTAGTGGTATTGGTTAGGCTAACTTTTAAAACTTGCAAAAATCAGTAGTTTATTGAAGCAGTGAAAAATAGTTACCGAGCATTGACCAACTTCCTTGCCTCTGGTTTTCTTACGGCTTCTGAAATCTACGTGCTACTTTTAGTTTATACCTTCTCAGCAAAATTATTTACTCTTGCCTTCAGTTCCTTACTTCAACACAGTCTTATTTATGACTTCAGTTCCCCAGTCTAATATATAAAATATACTTCTGGAGTGAATCAAGAGAACTGTGAGATTCTTGATCGGCAAATGATCTCATTTACAAAACTTGAGTGTAACACTTTCAACGCTTATTACATTTAAGCGTTCCTATTCACCTATGTGAAAACTACTTAAGTGACCTGAAACTTCACTAGGCAGCAATATGGCGGCTGAAAACAAGTAGACCCTGGCTAGTGTTTGCATAACCACTCATTACATGATTAAAAAAAAAGTTACGTATTCCAGTACAATCCTCTGGACCTGTACTGTAGCAGTAACACTGATTTAATGATATTTAACTTGTCACCGTATGGCATATCAATATGACAAGCTGTAGCTCTGGCATATCTAATATCTTCCTTCGTATTCGTTTAAAATAAAAGGCTCATACAGTGAGCACAGAACTAGTGGCACAAATTTCGGAATATTAGTGCAAATTTCCACTTTCAAATTCTCTCCCACTAGAAAGGACCTTAAGGACTGTTAGAACAATTTTCTGTACTTTCCAGCTTCAGCTTTGAATTCCTCCACCTGCCTTTTTTTTTTGTCACCTAAAAACTAGGTTAGTAGTTCTTACGTCTATTTTTTCTTAAAAGTATGTCTTAAATAATAACCAGCTATTTCCTACATGTAAACGGTACCTTAATAGAATAACCAATTGTTCTATGTTGGCAGCTTTTAATTGCATTCAAAAACAAAACTAAATTATCGGTCTTTGTGTATATAGTAACCCCCTCTCAACGGCAGAATTCCAGTCGTGCTGAACTCGTTTCGCTTAAAATGCATGCAACTTAGAAAAATATAAAATTAACTACGCGCTGGAAGCCTTCAACTTTCATAATTATGAGCTCATTGAATTTAAGCCTTAAAGCATGACATCGGTAATTACCCAACCTCTTAGCACATACCACTACCCTTTTGGCTAAATATTTGGATATTTCCAAAAATTTGCTGCATGTTAATTTCTAGTTTCCCGATGAGTTTTATGTCTAATTTTTGAATCACTTCCCAGTGATTTTCAGCGCAGAGGTTTTTTTAAAGCTTTCTTAAATTCCTATCCTATTTAGTAATACCAGTGTCAGTAGTCGTTAAAAATTAAATACCGATTTCTAGAACTTTTACAAGAACTAAAAAGCTTAAAACCAGCTTTAGTTCCGGATATCTAAAAAGTTTGAAACCCGAATTCCCAAGCCACCCGGGAATACACCAGCTTAAAACTTGAAACACACCTAACCTTCAACCACTCATTTTCAAGCCTTGCAATTTTAACAGGCCGACCAATTATCACATGAAGACTACTTCAACTCAATGTTACAAATTTTCCTGAATGATGTTTTTAGATAGATATTTTCTATACCTTAACACATTGACAAGTTTGATTCAAATTCTTTTAATTTCACTTTAATATTTCTAGGGGCCTCAATTTGTAAGTAAAAACCACTGACATTCACAATTTGTCTTCACCTATAGCTTTATTGCTAAAATTCCCCAAAATTTGTTTTCTGGTGCATAAGCGGACTTAATAGTTAAATACTTCTCAGGAAATTTTATTCCAAGGGAAAATGCTTACTAGGAATCCGAACAATAAGGCGCTATATCAGATATACTCCAAGCTGCCTTAGTGGTCATCGGCTGTTTTAGGCACAGTAAAGTTGAAGCTGCACAATTGTCTAAACCCCGTTCACTGTAAATCATTCTGCTCATGTTAAACTTTGGATTATTAATCTCGTGACAGTTGCTTCGAGTGAAATTCATCCATGTATTTTGATATATATTCTTAACAGGATAAACTTAACACCAAGTTTCTATTTGCGTACAAGTAAATAATTCTGTAATTCTGATAATACTACACAGGCACATTACCCTCAAGATTAGTAAATACTGAACGCCAATTTACCTGATACTGAAGGAATAAAAACCACTTCCATTAATTTAACATTTACTATAGGTTATATCTACAATACAATTGTATTTGTCACTTTTAACTATTGTAGACCAGTTGCCAGTTGGGTATTTACCTTTAATCTCTCTGCAGCAGAACCACTTCCTTGATGCCCAGTAAACCAAGGTCGAGTCCAGATACCTTGCCACTCTCTGGAATTGAAAACCAAAACTATGAATATTTGCTGCAGCAATTATTAGTTAATACAATTAACCGAGTATCAATATCAATATTGCTGCATTTAAAAGTAAGCGTCCTTTCATGATTTTACTATAAAAAAACTGCTTGAGGCGGAGTTGTTGCTTTTTGACAATCTTATAATTAATACAATTAACCGAGTATCAATATCAATATTGCTGCATTTAAAAGTAAGCGCCCTTTCATGATTTTACTATAAAAACAAACTAACTGCTTGAGGCAGAGTTGTTGCTTTTTGACAATTTTATAATTCAATATCAACTTGAAAATCACTCCTGATGCTATAAAGTTAAAATCTGCCATTTAACCGTACTTTCAATTTTAGTATCAGGATCTGTGCTGCAAACCATCGGTCATAGTGAATGTAAATTTTAAAGAGTAAAATCATGCAAGCGCATTCAGCAACTTTCAGAGCCTAATAATTTAAAACAGCAACCATCATCATCCTCGTGTGAAAATAGTAATTGGACATTTAACTTAGTGCAAACTAAACTATGCGAAAAATTATGCAAAAATTAACAGACCTCTATAACATAACATGTTCCTTGAAACTACTTCAGGTTTTAATTCTTGCAGCATAGCAATGTCTTTGTACATAGCATTTTTTACTATCAATTTTACAATCCAAGAAACAATGTTTATCCAAAAATGCAAGAGGTTATATTTGTAATATTCATTGGGGCATGCGAGGGAAGCTTAATATCCCTACCCTATAACTACAAATAAAACTATCCAAATGGATTACCGCTGCCTTCGCTTAAGTTATACGGAACTTGAGATGGGATATCCTGTAAATGCCTTTGTGATTTAAGGTTAACTGGCTTTACCTTTAACTAATATTTAACTTTGTTTCAGGCAGATACGAAGATGCATAATTACTTCAGAAAGAAAGACCACATGTATCCTTTAACTACTATTGAACTGGCCTTAAAATAACCAACGTTTACTGAAAGTGTTCAGGTCGAAAGTGCGTTTAAATTCAAATTGCACAGACTGGAGTACACCATTCCAGTGCAATTGCATTTGTGACAAATCAGAATGCAATATTCCTTAAGGCGATTATACTCCAGTGGGGATTTTGAGCTGAAAATTCATTCTCTACGTCGTCCTTGGTTATAATTTACTTCCCAAGAACCCAAGCAAATGTGGTACGACGTAGCAAATATTTTGAAATGCTAGGTAAACAGTTAACCTTTCACCTTTAAGTTTACAATTAAAAACAATGAAAATCCATAGCATGGCCTAGCTTTGAGAAGCCAGTTCATTATTAGTGGTACTAAAGACTTATGCACATTTCTGAAGCATTGTTTCATAGTACATCTAATGGTTAATTTCCAAATCACTGGACTTCCCTTTAAACCTCCGTTAAAAAAAAAATAAAAGGCCACTAAACATTCAAACACTCTAGTCTTAACAGTTTCCTTCGAGCAAATCCATCTATTATGATGGTCATGAGCATAAAAATGGCCATGAAATAACTTTACATAACACCATGACATAAACCAGCCAAAACAGACCCTCAGTTAAAGAGGTCTTTACAGTTCCCTTGCGCAGAAGACGTGGGGCTTTAAAACTGTGGTTAAAAATTCAACAAAGTAGATGATTTCCAAACTTGATTTGCTAAACAGAGTAAGGTTTGTAATGGCTACACTTTCCTGGATGCATGACCGGTAGGAACGCTGAACAAAAACCACACTTAAAAAATAAAATAACGTACCGGATTATCTTAATCCGTTGAAAACAAAATACATAGGTCTATTACACGCTTGGTTCTTGACACTACCAGGGCTTTGGAAGAATAGGTCTATTATACACTTTGTTCTTGACGCTACCGGTGCTTTGGAAGACTGGCCAGAGCCGCCAGATCCAGGAATACGATATTCAAGTCATGTCTCGCCTTGAAAGAGGGCAAGGACAAAAAAGTACAGGGTGTAGCGCCTTAAAATTATAAGGGGTGCTTTGGTGTCCTTGGAAAACAAAGGCATAATCTGCCAGGTTTTCCGTTTTCTTTGAATGAGATATAATTGAAAACTATCCTTGACGGGGGACTAAAAAAATCTCTGATCATAATTAAAAAAAAGAAATTCATACACAAAATAATTCACTTGAAAGAGACCTTTCATTATATATCTGACGTGTACATATATAACCGGCAAACTTTTTAAGGCATTTTGCCATCGTCTAGAAAAGCATTGAGAATTTCAAAAAACACAACCCTGCCTTTTCAAATTTCATTATTTTAACGTAATATTCGTATGATAGGTTGCGATGCCAGCGCTTCCAATTCAAGATTTTATTTAAAATACTTCAAAAGAGTAAAGGTGAATCTGATTTGCCCTTAATGTTTTACTAAGTTGGCAGAATATGAACAGAAAGAAAATCGATGATATTTTGCCATTTTCACTGGAAGTTAAAAGAATTCACTTAGTCTAAAATAAACTAATTACCGAATCAACTACCATACAACATTTTAGGTGCCATTTCAATTAAACATTTTGGAAAACACACACACATATATATACATACACTATATACTGTATACATACATACATACACACACACACACATATACATATATATATATATATATATATATATATATATATATATATATATATATATATATATATATATATATATATATATATATATATATATATATATATATATATATATGTGTGAGTATTGACACAGATCTCCGATGAGAAAAAGTCATAAATTACACCTCCCTTAATATTTAAGTTCTACGAAGCTCTGTACGAAAGGCTCATTCCCGCAATAACTGGACCCTTACGCAATCAATCGTCCCGGGCTTCTATCGTCGCTTAATCTCCCGAAAGGGTCCCGTCAAATCATCCGGAAAATCGTCCCGCACAAACAGAACACAAACGTTATGCGCTCACCTGTCTGTTCCACACGGTTGACCCACATCGCTCGGTACGTATTTTGGTAAATATGGACGCCTGAGTCCTTTGGCTTATTGGGTAAATGTCTGTTGACATCAACTTGTGTCTCTCTGAATCGCCAGTAGAGAAATAAACATGATTATCAGCCAAAGGGTAAAACGATTTTACCAGCTGCAACTGCAGTCAGATGTCCTACGCCACACACAGAGAGCCAAGTGAACACAACGATGGTAATATTTGGTTAAAAGAGATAAGCGTTAGTATTCAACACGAATTAACAAGTGAAATTTACTGAGATACTAGGAACCATGACCGTAATGGCAATTAAATTTAGGTCAGGTGTTGATGTTCAACAAGATTCAAAAGACGAAATTTATTGAGTTACTATAGGAACTATGACTATAGTGGCAATTAAATTTAGGTATGGTGAACTGATATGGTGCTGTGCTTTGCTGCAGAATAATTTATATTTATACATGCTACCCATGAAGAAACTGTGCGGGTATAAAGTATAAGAATTTATACAGAAATTAAGCAACACTTAGGCACGATTCAAGTCTTTGTAACTCCATCGAACATTAGTCAAGAGCTGTACGTGATTGAGTCATGAAAAGAAAAAAAAACGTTATTTCATTTGTTATTTCATATTATATATATATATATATATATATATATATATATATATATATATATATATATATATATATATATATATATATATATATATATATAAATCTCAATTTCAAAAGTGAAGACCTGGGAAGCTTTCAAAATTTCTCGTTAACCTGTTAATAGTGCTGTAAATATTAATTGCTCATTCTCCCATACCTTGAACATCCTATTCACGTATTAATCTCTCTCTCTCTCTCTCTCTCTCTCTCTCTCTCTCTCTCTCTCTCTCTCTCTCTCTCTCTCTCTCTCTCAATAGAACGCCCAAATTCCCACAAAACAATTTCTGTGCTTATCTTCCCATTCTATTTCACTTCCACAAAACGAAGATGTAATTTCCCACGTAAGCAGTCAGTGATTTGAACACATAAAAGAGATAGTCTATATTCGAGGAAAGAACTTAGCCTAGGGAGAGATATCTGCAAACGACAAGTCATCTGATGAACGAATAACTGCAGGGAAATGGATAGTAATTACAAAGTGATTTTAAATGAACGGTAATTATCTGGTCCATGGAGGAATTCTGCGGCAAAATACGATAAAGGGAGAAGCAGAGAGATAGAGATGATTCTGTTCACTTACCTAGGAGACCATAATTCCCTTTTATATTTAGATTTTAACGTTATTTCTGTTTCAGTGCAGACATTATTCGTGCTTCTTTTGATAAGCAATGTAATTCCAAATACGAGAAATTCCTTTATGTGTCACATTTGTCACATTATTGTCCCAACAAGATTCTTCTCTCAGATGTTCAAGAGAGACTGGTCGATAAGACAAGATAACAATTATTAAATGATAAAACTGTACGACAATTAGATATAGATTATGCGGGTAGAGGAAAATATTAGTTAAATTGTCGTTATTTTTAAGACAAAATAAAAAAAAAGTATTACATGGAAAATGTTTACAAACATGGGACTAGATACACAGTCACAAATCAAAAAAGTAGGAACTGACGTTATGGAACTTATAAAGTAAGATATTACTCACTTCCGTTCATTTTATTGCAACTATAAGAACAGGTCTTAACCCAACGGCTGGTAATTTAAGGAATTATCTCACTTTTCGATTAAAGGTCATATTTAGGTCTGAAGAGAAAAATTACTCAGATACTTTTTAAAATGGAAAATCATTGTCTCTCTCTCTCTCTCTCTCTCTCTCTCTCTCTCTCTCTCTCTCTCTCTCTCTCTCTCGTTCACTCAGTATCTCTTACCGGAACGCATAACCATAGAGAATACCATGATTGTTCTGTCTTCCTTTTTTTTTTTAGAATATGTAAACTGAAATCTCTCTCTCTCTGTCTCTCTCTCTTTTAGATTCAATATCTCTTACCGGAACGCATAACCATAGAGAATACCATGATTGTTCTGTCTTCCCTTTTAGAATATGTACACTGAAATGTACAACAAACACTTTATTCTATTTTCTCTATTAATTTTTTAAGTCCTGTAAGAGTCCTGAAGGTCTACGGTGAAATATCCTCCTGCAGGAGGGAAAGAACAGAATCTGAGGACGCCTGAACAGTCAAAACAGGCGGCTGCAGTAACCAACAGACGCCCATTGTTGTCCCTTTGGTGAGTAACTTCAGTATATGTTACAAGGTGACCCAAAGACATGCTATGAGGAAGGAATGACTTTTAGTTTTCTGTAAAAGAAAACTTTTGTGCTGGCTTTGTCTGTCTGTCCGCACTTTTTCCCGTCCGTACTTTTTCCTGTCCCCACTTTTTCTGTCCGCCCTCAGATCTTAAAACTAGTGAGGCTAGAGGGCTGTAAATTGGTATGTTCATCATCCACCGTCCAATCATCTAACATAGCAAATTGCAGCCCTCTAGCTTCAGTAGTTTTTATTTTATTTAAGGTTAAAGTTTAGCCGTATCATACTTCTGGAAGCAGTATAGGTACTAACGACATAGGCCACCACCGGACCGTGGCTGAGTTTCATGGCCAGCGGCTAAGAGTTTTATGGGCTGTGGCTGATGCCACCACCGGACAGAAAACTCGATTCCTCATACATTTAGAAGAAACAGGCGAAAGAACGCTTGATTATTTCAAATGATTACATGAAATCTCTATCTATTTTTTTCGCTTTCTGTCAATCGTACTGATTTAGTACTGCGTACCTCTGTATTTTTTCCTTAATTTTCCACATGTCCATCCATCATTGAATGGATCCTGGGCCTTATCATTGCTCCATAAGGATGAGATTCCCATTTTTATTGTATGAAACAGTAATAAAACCATTCCGCGGAGGTAAAATTGATGTTATGGTCTTTTGATCGTTTTTTTTTTTTTTTTTTTTTTTTGCCGGGTGTTAATGTTGTTTTGCTCCCTGGAATTTAGAAAAGCACCATAGCTTAACACCTTTTCGTGCTGTTTTTTTTAAACTTCATTGAATGTAACCAAGAAATTAATTGGTAAAAGTGTGAATATCAATCCCATATACAGCGACATTATCTGTTTTATGGATAGTTTGAGCGTCATTATAAATGATTTCATAAATGGTTCAATATCCGTCTCCTAACAAGCCCCTTTATTTATTTAGTCTTTCAAAAAAGCTGTAAAATTAGTTAACATGTGCATAGTCAATAACATTCTCCCTTTTAATGACAGCATTTAAGGGCAAAAATTCGGCTGTATTACCGAAAGTCCTCTCGCCCCTCTAATGGTGAATCACCACGTGGAAAATAATAGTGGAAAAAATCTACGACCCATTAAACCTCAAAGAATGTAATGGCCCAGATGTATTGACGATACCCTCACATTCAAAAGTAACAGCTGGGGAGACTTCAATTTATTTCTATTAGCCTCTTTGCGCTAGTTTTAGCCGATACAGTGAGAGCTGAATTTGGAAAAAAAGATAAATACCCCATTCTAGATATTTTGACTAGAGGACAACAATTTTTTTCACATATATTTCTTAAGACCTAAGTAGGACTCATTACACCGGGAAATAACTTACACCCAGAGAGAACTATAATTTATAACTGCTTTTGCGCCTGACAGGAATCGAACATGGGCTTTGATACTCGCCTGTATCTTATCAATTACAACTTCCTTTGGTTGCATGTTATTCCCAAGGTTATACTGATTTTGATAATATACGATATTTGTGGCTCAATATTTGATAAGCTCTCATTCATATGTATGTGCGCGTGCGTGTGTCTATTTGTATTTTATGCAATATATATATATATATATATATATATATATATATATATATATATATATATATATATATATATATATATATATATATATATATATATACATACATATATATGGTGGTGTGCAGTGTTATGATCCTCGGCTACCATTTGAGAGGGCCAGGATTCAAATCCCGCCGCTCACGGATTGCGCCACTGCAAAAATCCGGCACCTCATCAACCTAACGGTCTAAAAAAACCAGAGAGGTTCAGTGGGAGAATAGGTACCAGCCCTTGGGCTGGGATGTTAAACAGTGGGCCTTGTGACACACTGGCCACGTGTCATAGGCACTGGGACCTGTCCCCCCACTGGCTGTTGGCCTAAGAAACAGGAGATCAGCGCCTGCCCTATGAGCCTACAGAGGCCCAGGGGGACTTTAACTTTAATCTTATAATATATATATATATATATATATATATATATATATATATATATATATATATATATATATATATATATGTATATATAAATATATTATATATGTATAACTGAATCACAAAAATATGGAACGTGATGAATATATGAATAAAGACAAAATCCACGAGGGAAAGATGTACATATATATATATATATATATATATATATATATATATATATATATATATATATATATATATATATATATATATATATATATATATATATATATATATATATACACACATATATATATTCATATGTGTGTATTTACACATGTAAACATATACAGTATATATACATATGCACAATATATATATATACATATATATATATATATATATATACATATGTATATATATGTATGTGTGAATGTGTCTGTATATAAGAAATAATTTTCCCGCAGATAACGTCATAAATCAGACAAAGGACTTGGAGGATATATGGAATGGAATGGAGATGGTAATTGAATCTGCACAGGAGAAAGGAAGATTTATAGTAGAAAGGGGAAAGCTGTTGATTGCATTCGCGAATATAGAAACGGATTTAGAGAAAATTCCAGCAAATTTGATAACAGCTGAGAAAGGCCTCGAAATTCATTTCCATCGTTCCTGATCTTACTTGTTCATGAATCTGATCTGTCGAATGCTATTCGTGTGTTTGAAAATGATTTGATTCCTGTGTTTTTATTTGACTCTCTCTCTCTCTCTCTCTCCATGTGGTGTAATGTAAAACTTGATTCATGAGAACGATAGACAAGGCCTGGATCTTAAATGAATATATATATATATATATATATATATATATATATATATATATATATATATATATATATATATATATATATATATATATATATATATAAATATATATATATATATATATATATATATATATATATATATATATATATATATATATATGAATATATATATATATATATATATATATATATATATATATATATATATATATATATATATATATATATATATATATATATATATATATATATATATATATATATATAAATATATATATATATATATATATATATATATATATATATATATATATATACATATATATATACATATATATATATATATATATATATATATATATATATATATATATATATATATATATATATATATAATGCACACACATGCACACACACATGCATATATGTAGCCTACACACACAAAATTTACTTTATTATCATAAGTCTCACGATGAATATTTTATGGAACTGATCAGATCATTGTTTACGTACATGGAAAAACTTCATCAGACATAGAAGAAAATAAAAAAAAAAAACTGCTAGCAAATAAATATAAGAAATCTCTATAAAATAGTAAGGACTAGTAAGGAAATGATAAAGCAACAGAATAGTGTACTCTTGTATTTTCTCTGAGGACGATTGAAATCGTAAACCCAGATCAGTATCGTCGACAATATTTACAAATGCTGAAAAATAGGCTATCTTATTTCTGCTTTGTGCAGATATGAAGATTTTGTATATAATTTAATTTTCATTTTATGAATATTTTTTTAATGTGAAATGCTTGTCCCATTAAACAGAAGAAAAAAAATTACATTTTAAAAATTTTATAGGAATTAGTTTTCATTCTTTGAGCAGAGCCAGAACAATATGGGAGATCACAAGGACTTACAATAATTTTTTCTTTTTCTTTAAAGTTAAAACCTGAAATAAAGGGTTTTAATCAGTTCGTATGAAGGGGAAAATACTGAAATAATCAAATAATGGACAGCAGATTTTTGGTTTAAAATGCAAAGGGGTAAATGTATAGGTATACATTTACTCCTCTGCATTTTAAACCAAAATCTATATCCATTATTTGATTATTTCAGTATTTTTCCCCTTCATGCGAACTGATTTAGACCATTTATTTCAGTTATTAACTTTAAAGAAAGAGAAAGAAAATGATCGTAAGTCATTGTGATCTGCTATACTGTTCTGGCCTTGCTCAAAGAGTAAAACTCTAAATCGGACAAAATTTTCAAAATTTAATCTTGTTTTCTTCTGCTTAATGGGACAAGCACTTCACATTAATATATATATATATATATATATATATATATATATATATATATATATATATATATATATATATATATATATATATATATATATATAATATATATATATATATTCATAGAATGAAAATTAAATGGTATACGAAAAGAAGGAATGAGATATTTTTCAGCATCTGTAAATGCCGTGGAAATTGTATTATCTAGATTTGATATGAAAATAATGCATCACATATCAGTTTAGCAATAATTTTTCATCTATGTCCATCGCAAACAAAATATCCACAATACATCCCATAAGAAAAGGCTGTTTTTAAGTGTTTCTAGACCACTGAGAGAGAGAAAGTTAAGTATAGCTTAGTTTTACCAGACCACTGAGCTGATTAACAGCTCTCCTAGGGCTGGCCCGAAGGATTAGACTTATTTCACGTGGCTAAGAACCAACTGGTTACTTAGCAACGGGACCTACAGCTTATTGTGGGATCCGAACCACATTATAGCGAGAAATGAATTTCTATCACCAGAAATAAATTCCTCTAACTCTTCATTAGCCGGCTGGAGAGTCGAACTCGGGCTCTGAGAGAGAGAGAGAGAGAGAGAGAGAGAGAGAGAGAGAGAAAGAGAGAGAGAGAGAGAGAGAGAGAGAGAGAGAGAGAGAGAGAGAGAGAGAGAGAGAGAAGTTGTTTTAACATCTGCAGCACTGAAGCGATCCTAAGCAATCGTAATTAAAAGTGATTACGCCCTCCGTTCTATTGTTTTATTTTCTTTTCGGAGTGTTGCCAGTTCAACGGGAGACTGTCCACGGGGAAAATGCAGCGTGAGTATTGATTTCATCAATTTTCCGAACTCATATCCCTCCTGCGTGACATTTCAACCTTGACGCAAGTGCGGGTAATGAAACCATTTGTATGACGACAGCCAGTATTCGCATATGCAACAGCTTATTAACGAGGCTGTGCTAATTGGTGAAAATTGGATTTCCTAGGGGGTCAAGATGGATATTAAGTATGGATGAGGGAAGCTGATTCATATTGATGGTTAAGCAGATTTCAGAAGGTTAAACATTTGTATGAGACTAGACAATTTATACAGTATTCAATAACGTATCCCAAGTTACTCTTTTTTTCTATCCAGTAATATTTATGTGTGTATGAATTTTAGCTCGGCCAGCGCCCATTCTCTCTCTCTCTCCCATACACACGCACACATTTACGTATATATGATCTATGTTCAGAGTCAATCGTTAATGTATAGCCTAATTAATCAATTTCCAAAAATTAATGACGTATCGAAAGGCTAATTTGTGAACAAAATGGTATCATATCGAACAGATACCTGCTTTTGCATATAAAATTTGTATATTAGTATGGAGAAGCAATAGGATTTAAATAATTATTATTCATGGATATTGGAACGGTTCAAATGTTATTTTATCTTTACAAATGAAATAGTCAGTGATCCATATTTAGAGCACAAAGCAAGCGATTACATAGAAATACAAATATCAATTATGGGATGTAAATTCATAGTTGTAAAAGAATTTTCTGAGGAATCTAAATTTATGCGTAACTTTCTTTCAGCCGGTCACTGGATGCGACATCTGAAGGTAGTTTAGACTAAATGTACGCGTACTAAACATTGAACATTGAATCGTTGACTTCTATTTGTAAGATTTAATTCACCGATATCAGAAATGGTGAATATTTCAATCGAAATCCAGAGCCAGGAGTTGACTTCTATTTGCAAGATTTAATTCACTGATATCAGACATGGTAAATATTTCAATCGAAATCCAGAGCCAGGAGTTGACTTCTATTTGCAAGATTTAATTCACTGATATCAGACATGGTGAATATTTCAATCGAAATCCGGAACTAAGAGTTGACTTCTATTTATGAGATTTAATTCACCGATAACAGAAATGGTGAGTATTTCAATCGAAATCCAGAGACAAGAATCTGTTTGTAAGATTTAATTTACTGATATCAGAGATGGTGAGTATTTAAATCGAAATCCAGAGCAAGAATTGACTTCTGTTTGTAAGATTTAATTCACTGATATCAGAAATAGTGAATATTTCAATCGAAATCCAGAGCCAAGGGTTGACTTCTATTTGTAAGATTCAATTCACTAAAATCAAAAACAGGTAAATATTTCAGTCGGAATCCAGAGCCAAAAGTTGACTTCTATTTGTAAGTTTTAATTCACTGATATCAGAAATGGAGAACATTTCAATCGAAATCCAGAGCCTAGAATGAGTTTTAGCATTCCAGGGACTCGCCACAGATGCGGGTCAGCATCAATACTTACAGAAGTTACTGACCAACACGGAACTGTCCCACAGAGTTACCCCAGCTCAGAAGTGAGTTAGGTGTTTGCATTCGTGGAATTTCTCATGAAACCTAGATATCTGGTTTTCTTACTCCTAGGCCGCAACAGCTGGGTCCCCGTGAGCCAGATCTATCTTTAACGTAGATGGAATTTCTTGTTCTTAGGCCATAGTCGTTGGTTCCACGTGAGGCAGGTCTATTTAGACCATCGATGGATTATTCTCCTTTTTGATTTCC
>NC_089762.1:32473390-32485890 GCF_040412425.1 Macrobrachium rosenbergii | reverse complement strand
TTTCGATACAGAAATGTCTCTGCATAAAAAGAATGAGGAAAAACATGCACCAAACCGCGTGCAACAAAACGAGCAGCAATAAAGGCCCAGCTCAGATAATCATCGTAGCACGTAGGCGTAAAAGAGCGAAAAAGTAGGATGTAGAGCATTAGCAAGTACGAGAGAGTTCCCACATTTTTACTACTAAGTGCTTCCTTCATCCAAAGTGTTGATGCGTTTCGACTTTTGAAGTTTAAGAGAAGAGCACTTGGAATTACAGGTGTATGTATAGTCATAAACCAGGAATCATGACGAGTCTTCCATTATTATTATTATTATTATTATTATTATTTCAGTAGATGAAACTTATTTACATGAAACAAGCACTCAGTAGCCATTGACTTGAAATTCAAGCTTCCAAAGAATGTTTTCAACCTCCCACCTTAGCACGCTGTTGGCCCAGCGTTCGGCTCTCCGACCGGCCAATGAAGAATTAGAGGAATTTATTTCTGGTGATAGAAATTCCTTTCTCGTCATAATGTGGTTCGGATTCCACAATAAGCTGTAGGTCCCGTTGCTAGGTAACCAGTTGGTTCTTAGCTGCGTAAAATAAATCTAATCCTTCGGGCCAGCCCAAGGAGAGCTGTTAATCAGCTCAGTGGTCTGGTTAAACTAAGATATACTTAACTTTTTCAACCTCCCACCGCAGACCCCGTTACTGAAGCAGTAACTGATCTTGATACAGAGCCCATGATTTTACATCGCCCTGGGGGGACGCGAACCAGCGACATCTGAGTGGCATGCCACGACACTAACCACTATACTAGCGGACCAGCTAAAGGTTAGACCCCAATAGCATCTGGTGTTCCCAGCCGGCCACCCAGCCAAGTACTGACCAGACCCAACGTTTCTTAACTTCGCCCATCGGACGAGAAGTGGGGCTTTCAACGTGGTATGGTCGTTGTATTTCGAAAATAGGAATCCGTTCAGGTTATGAATATAATTGTATGTAATTGCTCTCGCTTGGGTTAATTGGTGCACCTCACAACAGTAACGCGTTAAAGTTGTGGTCCTGTTTAACTTCGTTTCCAGTGTTTTTATGGACTGTTTCATCTGCTGAAGTAATTTACAAATCCAAAATAAATATATGTCTTCAGACGTCATGCTGTAGCAAACCATGCGTACACATTGAAAAACACTATTTTCTTTCCATGTTGCATTTAACCCTTTCGAAATCATCGTAATCACTTTAGTGTTTTAAGTACCTCTGAAAGATTAGCTACGAAGAGAGAGAGAGAGAAAGAGTAAGAGTAGAGAGAGAGAGAGAGAGAGAGAGAGAAAGTTAAGTATATCTTAGTTTAACCAGACCACTTAGCTGATTAACAGCTCTCCTAGGGCTGGCCCGAAGGATTAGACTTATTTTACGTGGCTAAGAACCAACTGGTTACCTAGCAACGGGACCTACAGCTTATTGTGGGATCCGAACCACATTATGACGAGAAATGAATTTCTATCACCAGAAATCCGTTCTCTCTAACTCTTCATTAGCCGGGTAGGAGAGTCGAACGCTGGGCCAACAGCTTGCGATTGTTTTCAGGCGACAGCTCTATCCACCCCTCCAACGAATACTAGCTGCTTTTCATTTGCCGTGGATGATTTAATGGATGGTAAGACCACCCGAGAGAGAGAGAGAGAGAGAGAGAGAGAGAGAGAGAGAGAGAGAGAGAGAGAGAGAGAGAGAGGGTTTCCCAGTATTTACAGAATACTTTTCATACAGAGCATGCATATTCATAAAAGTGTTACTTCACCGCTCAGGATGGAAGAAGCTGGAATACTGGTCATTAACAAGTTACTATTTAGATTCTATCCATCCAGGCGTCGGGTGGGGGTAGAGGCGGACCTGGAAAGCCCAAAAAGGAGGTTTATACTCCTCGGAATACGGTTCAGATAATTGTTTTCGAAGTCAGAGCTAAACTGCGCCCTGCAGACCAATCTCTAGCAACTTGCGAAGTTTCAGCCTTTCCTTTACCCATCTGGAGTGGTAAGCACTTTTCTGAACTTCTGTACTTTTGGAAGTCTTGCTACAATGCCCAGTTAATTTTTCTTTCCAACCTGATGTTATGGCCCAGCACTCGCTAGGCCCGAGTTCGACTCTCCGGCCGGCTAGTGAAGAGTTAGAGGAATTTATTTCTGGTGATGGAAATTCATTTCTCGCTATAATGTGGTTCGGATTCCTCAATAAGCTGTAGATCCCGTTGCTAAGTAACCAATTGGTTCTTAGCCACGTTAAATAAGTCTAATCCTTCAGGCCAGCCCTAGGAGAGCTGTTAATCAGCTCAGTGGTCTGGTAAAACTAAGATATATTTAACTTTTTTTTTTTTTTTCCAACCTGATACCAAGGTCTAACACAGAGGCACACGCACACATAGCAATTGCTTATAAACGTTACTCAGTCTCGGAAACAAAAGAGAAAATATCTACAGATATCAATTGAAGTTCGATATTATAATCATATTTGACAATAATGTTACCTTTTTTTTTTTTGCAAAATGTAAGAGTAGCTGTCCTAGTAATACTATTTAAATCCCTGGACCTTCGAAAGTTCATACTAGGTGCAAATGTGTTTTTACTGAGCATATTCCCGAGTCTCGCTTCATAAATTTTTATATAGTTTCTTCGCTACTTCTCCATTTCTTATTCCTGCTGGCCTCCTGTCCCTATTGCAGCTGTTAGTTCTTGTTGCATTCTGCAGCTTATCTAATAATAATAATCTAATAATAATAATAATAATAATAATAATAATAATAATAATAATAATAATAACGGCTTGATAAGTATTTTCATTGTCTCATTATACATTTGTTACCATTATCTTATATATTTTATACATTTCGGTGACAGCAACCTATTTTCTTTTGTAAACGCTCTCAAAATAAAGCGCATTAAGGTGTAAAAAGTCTTTGCCAAAATAATGCAGTATAGTGGATGCCAAAATAATGCAGTATAGTGGATGCCAGAATAATGCAGTATATTGGATGCCAAAATAATGCAGTATAGTGGATATCAAAATAATGTAGTATGGTGGATGCCAAAATAATGCAGTATGGTGGATATCAAAATACTGCAGTATGATGGTTGCCAAAATAATGCAGTATAGTGGAGCATATAAAACTGATACGAAACATTTTTCTTTTTATTCCTGCATACTACAAGGTTTTCAGTTTTTTCACCGATAGTAAAATCAACATCCTTGTCTAGACCTATCACGGAAGGTGAAAGTTTCTTCTTTTATTCCCCAAGGAATAAAATTTGATACATATATTTATGTGTGTGTAAAAAGTAAACACAGTTATCTATTAGTGATTATTCTCATTTCAGCGATATCCGATTCTAGTGCTGCAACAACTTTCAAGCGACCGAAAACCCATTATTTTCTTGCATGCCGTAAAATACAAATACAAGTCACCAATGATCCCACTGACCTAACATGACACTATCCTATACAGAAAATTAATTTTAACCATATACATTCACTTTTATTTTAGGTGTTAAAAGGCAACGAGCTTAATTCAGAGTATATTTCATTTTTATTTTTAGTTACATATTTTTCCACTTTGAAACTGACAATTACTGTGAGATTTTGAATGACACCTTATTTTCCTCTTCGAGTCACAAGGAAAAACAATTTCACCCTGACAACGCTGAAAACACGAAGAGACAAACGTAGTTGATCTTGCATTCACCTCCCTTGGTCATAATTTCGCACTTTCTTGGGCATTCGATTGGAGAACCGCGAATTACTTCAAGCCTCCTGAGAGGACCTGCTGACGCGCTGCACAGTGTCAGGACGAAAATCAGAGCCACGATGACTGTGAACTTCATCT
The DNA here is from genome assembly GCF_040412425.1 of Macrobrachium rosenbergii. Taxonomy (NCBI): domain Eukaryota; kingdom Metazoa; phylum Arthropoda; class Malacostraca; order Decapoda; family Palaemonidae; genus Macrobrachium; species Macrobrachium rosenbergii. The sequence goes on along the minus strand of NC_089762.1, from coordinate 32,482,027 downwards.
TGTCCTTTAAGTGACTTAAGGCGACCACTTTCCTTCTGAATACCGGTTCTGGCAGCTGGTGCTTTGGAGATGCAGTTCTCCACTCCGCGACGACAAACTCTTCTGCGGCTACAGATGCCCAACAGTCAGCCCTCTGGAGTTTTCTGAAGACATATGCTTCCACTTCTGAATGACGGTCGACTTCTTGATAAGCTGTATAATTGATATTTTCCCTTGTTATTGAGCAAATGTGCTAAAGTTCCCTACGGAAAACTCAAGAGCTAATTCAGCGTGCTGACCAGACTGAGTCTGAGAGTTGACTGATTCACCAGGATGAGCACTTTGGAGCAGAATTGTTCCATCCGGTGTCCGGTGGTTTTTGTAAAATTCCACCCAAACATCCGGTTTGGGTGTCACCATAGAGTGATACTTTGTCACTTCCACACGCCGGACTTTTCTAGGGTATTCTTGATGCTGACGACATTTCTCGTGTCACCTGTTCACTGTTTTATTTTTCTTGTTTATTTTGTATCTGGGAAATAAAAAACTGTATCGATTTAAGTGTAAAAATATAAGTATTCAGATCAGGTCAGCAGGTTAATTTCGGTACTGTTGTATTCATACGTATCGTATACTGCTTCTATGTTTGATTTATCAGTTATAGCCTTTTCCTCTAAGATATTTTCTTGAATCACTTCGGTTTCCCGTTTGTTCTCCAGCACCAACACCCACATGGCAGATTAAAAAAATAAGGGAGGGGATGATTAATATAAATTTGGAAATAAATTCAAGGTTTTGTGTTTACCTCCGCTTCATTCGCTCAGTACCCCATTTTTTCACTCAAAGTCATTTCTTTCGCTCGGTTACCATTCATAATAATTGCTCCCAGCTCCCTAAATGAGCCCTTTAACTTTCTTATAACTGTTACAAACATTATCACAACTTTTAGCTATTAATGTCAAAAGCAACTTCAACCCCCTTCACCAATTTCGGCTACTTTCCCTCACTACGACCAATCAGAACCTTACTTTAGCCACCAACAATTTAATTTCATTTTCTAAACCACGTATCTTCTTCTTCTTCTTCTTCATCTTTTAACGTCTTTTATTCCCATTTTTGAAAATGGGGTATCACGATCCTCTTTGAAGGACTTTTTTGATTTGGTTAAACAGGCCTAGACCACTGGTCTCGATCGTGCTGCCCTGCCTGACATCGGAACTTCTCCGGTACGTATGGTTTCATGTATTAAGAAACCTTTCTTCAGCAGCCGAAGTTATTGAGCGGGTATGGCGAAAGTTCGAGAGGAGAGATGTTTGTTATGTTTTTTTTAAGGCGTTGTAGTAAAGTCTTTGAAATGATGTGTATTTAGTATTCGTAACATCCATTTGCTTTTAATCAAAGCCATCCGTGATTTATATATAATCCCGGGATGTTACATTTTAGTGATTATTTGAACCATCGGCTGCGGGTTTTGAACCCGCACCTCAAACCTCTAAATTCTGTACCGACTGAGCCACCAGGTTTTCTAAACCAAGATATCTAAATCCTAATATTCCTCATCCTAAAGTCTTTTTGAAAAATAGTACAGGGTCGGGCTTGGGGGTTAAATATCATTGAGTGAATATGAGTTCCCGTGTTTTAAGAGCAACAGAACTTCATCCCCACTTTCGGTTAGAAACGGGAGTTCAGCGTCACCCCTGGTAGCCTAAATGCCAAAGTCCAGCAAGGAGTGTTATGTAACAAAAGTCTTTGAAATGATGGTAAGTATTCAAGATTTTAAATTAAAGCCAGGTATTATATGGCATTCATTGGTTACATTGATGATTATTTGAAAACCAAGAACTGTTTGAGCACCTCAAAAATAAATTCTGTACTCAATATATTACAGGTTTGCTCAAGATAATAAACAAAATGTTTGCTATTTTGAATTGTGTAGTACAGGGTGCTTGTAATATATCATTGAGTGAATATGAGTTCCCTTATTTTAAGAGCAACAGAATCATCATTTGTTATCTCGGGCATGAGAGGTCACCGCCTGGTAAATCCCAATACCAAATGCAAATAGTGTTATGTAACAAAAAGGCCTTCAGGTGTCATAATCATAATCTCAAGATTTGACTAGGCAAATGATATACAATATTCTGACTTGCACTGATAAAAGTTGAAAACGAAGAACGTTTAGGACGTAAGAAATAAATCAAAAAGATATTAAAGGAGAAAAAGAAAAGATTACAAAATGTTTGACATATATATCTATACACACAGTATATATATATATATATATATATATATATATATATATATATATATATATATATATATATGTGTGTGTGTGTGTGTGTGTGTGTGTGTGTGTGTGTGTGTGTGTGTGTGTGTGTGTGTGTATAATCATAACTAGAATATAAATTAATGACTGTGAATGATATACAATACGTGACTGAATTAATATAAAAGTTGGTCCGAATATAACATCATTTCAAAGACATTAAGATGAGGAATATTACGGATTAGATATATAATTCATATATAGATATAGACATATATATATATATATATATATATATATATATATATATATATATATATATATATATATATATATATATATATATATATATATATATATATATATATATATAAATATATATATATATATATATATATATATATATATATATATATATATATATATATATATATATATATATATATATATATATATATATATATATATATATATATATATATATATATATATATATATATATATATATATATAATCAAAAGCAGCTTCAGCATTGCCGTGAGAATATTCACTATTTTCTACACGCTCTCCCTCCATCATTATTTGAACGATAATAGGAATAACATGATAATTCTGACAGCTCTTCGTCATTTCACTATAATTTCGCTGGAGAGTACGCCTGCAAATATTTACAGAGCATTTCACTGTAATACAAATTGTAAATGGAAAGGCCAAGATAATCTGAGGCACGGTTTCTATTTGGCTGGGAAGATGAGCCAGTTCTGACAGGATACCTTCTCTCTCTCTCTCTCTCTCTCTCTCTCTCTCTCTCTCTCTCTCTCTCTCTCTCTCTCTCTCTCTAGCTCTAGTTTTCCTAGTTGCTTCCTGAGTAGAGGAAATGAGATTGCTACAGAGCTCATAATTCACAGGAATCCTTAGGCACTGAGAACGATTTGGTGTTCTGGTGAATTCTCTGACCTGGGATGTTATTTATCCTGGGTTTAATTTACGCTTTACTCATTTATTTATTTATGTATACTCACGTCTTCTCCAGTCTTCCCTTTTCATGGTATGGCGTTATTTACCTGGGTTTGATTCAACTTTATCCATTTAACTATTTAAGCCTATATCCGTATTCACCCCCTTCACCTCTTTTCATATCATGGCGTTATTTACCTGGGTTTGACTTAACCTTTATTCATTTACCTACTTAAGTCTATATCCGTATTCCCCCTTCTTCATTTTTCATAACATGGCGTTATTTACCTGGGTTTGATTCAACTTTATCCTCTTAATTATTTGTTTATATCCGGATTCCCCCTGCATTCCTTTTCATATCATGGCGTTATTTATCCTGGGTTTGATTTAACCTTTATCCTCTTAATTATTTAAGTCTATATCCGTATTCCCCCTTCATTCCTTTTCATATCATGGCGTTATTTATCCTGGGTTTGGTTTAACCTTTATTCATTTACCTACTTAAGTCTATATCCGTATTCCCCCTTCTTCATTTTTCATACCATGGCGTTATTTATCCTGGGTTTGGTTTAACCTTTATCCTATTAATTATTTAAGTCTATATCCGTATTCCCCTTCTTCATTTTTCACACCATGGCGTTATTTATCCTGGGTTTGATTTAACCTTTATCCTCTTAATTATTTAAGTCTATATCCGTATTCTCCCTTCTTCCCTTTTCATAATTTTATACAGGTTAGTACTTCTATGGAAATTTGTTGTGCAAGCAAATGACATTTCAACTTGTCCTTTAGATTGATATATGCATTTATTAGAAATAATAATGTTAATGAAAAGAATTAAGGGTTAAAACTTCAGTACTTTCCAACATCGATCTCACGAGACCTACTTATTTTCTCTATGATTTTTGCAGGTATCCAAAATATATGTAAAAATTATATGGTATGTGGTAAAATTTATATTTTTTTATATATATATATATATATATATATATATATATATATATATGTATGTGTGTATGTATGTATGTATGAATACACACACATATATATATATATATATATATATATATATATATATATATATATATATATATATATATATATATATATAAAGTAAAGTATGTATGAATACACACAAATATATATATATATATATATATATATATATATAATATATATATATGTGTATATATATTTGTAGGTATGTGTGTGCACGTGTTCATCGTCGTTATAAACCATCCAAGCGGAATATCCTTTCCTGTATAAGCCCTTTTGTTCCTCGGCAAAGAAGATGTACTTTGAGGCATTCTTTAAGTAACTATGTAATAAGTAGGGCACACTACAATAGGCCTTAAGGATATGTAACGTAAGGTCGAAGGTCGTCGGTCGTCAGTCTTCCTTCTCGATATGTTGAAGGACTCTCAAGTATTATCCATTGCCTGTGGCCATTTTCATTCTCGACGACCCTTTTTGGGTAAGGTAGGAAAAGTTAAGTATATGAGGGCGGTCTGAATGTATTGAAGCTTTATTTTGAAGTTTCCCATAAGCTTCCGATCTGTTTCCGTAATGGAGCCATTTGGTTTTTGTTGTTCTTTTGCTGAAACAGTAACTGATATGGTACGAAATGTTTTACTTTCTTCATGACGGGAGATTTTGCAGATTTGATTGACAGTCTTATATTACTGTCTGTCAAAAAATCAGTGGCTGTCAATTTTCTAGTCTGTAAGTTTTGTTCCACTTCTTGTAATTATTGCACATCAATTCAAGAATACCTGTCAGTTCATTAATCTAACTCAGCGCAGTAACTGTCGTGGAGATGAAAGAATAACTAAACACACCCTTTTGAAATAGGAAATACTATAATTTTGTACGAAACTAAAGAATGTTTCTAGAAAATTAGTCGGCCATGTCTCGGAGAGAGATAAAAAAGACAAGCATTAACATTTGCCACTCAAACTTCATTCACTATGGTATTAATTTTACTCAAGTAAAACGTGACCTATGGGGAACTGAAGTATGCAAGGGGTTGCGTCCCCGCCCCTTGGTGAGTTCTTGGACCAGCTGGTCCAGCTAGTGGTATCTGGTTTAAGGCCACAAGCTGAGGGTACAAGCACCTCTTGCCGTCTAGCCTGACACGTCTTTTAAGTAAAGGATAGATCCACAATTCGAAAATTGTGGACTTTCTCAGGCTGACCAACAGAAGTCATTGGCAGCACAGTAATGGATGGGGTTGAGTGTCTGGTCTCTTCAGTTTCGCTCTGGAGGTTTGGGAGACGACCTTGCTTGAAAACCAGAAGGCTACAGTAGAGGTCATTGTCTATGGACAGCTAAGAACTAGCTATTTCACTTTATTTAGCCAGTGAATTTCAGCTTTCTATATCCCCTAAATGAAGATTAGCGTTGTTTATGAACGTTGATGATGAAGACTCAGCCATAGAGTGAAATAAAAAGAAATTTGAGGAAATTAAATTTCTACTCTATGGATTCTGGCAATAAAGCCAATTCCTAAATGGTCCCTAGTATCGGGCATACGGGGGTGATAAGAAACACCTAGTGTATAAATGCTAACGAGAACTGAAAATAGGAAACTAAAATACAAGAACTCTCAATCAAACTGGAAAGACAGAATAGGTAAACACTGAAGAGATACAGATTACATAACATAGCTGTTTACGAAGCAAAGGGGCAAAGTAACGGCAAATCAACAGAAGAGGAACAGTAATTAACCGACACCACACACCATCAGCAGAGGCAGAGAGAGAGAGAGAGAGAGAGAGAGAGAGAGAGAGAGAGAGAGATATAAGTAACCAGCCGGTGCTCAAGACTTACTATAGTGAGGGAGAAGAAGTACGCATAGCCTGTTCCTCACCTGCTGGAAAAAATGACACCATTCCTGTCATTGGGGGGCACACCGCAGAAACCCTTCAATGCGCCCCCTCCCCCACCCCTCCCCATCAGCACAACCAAAGAGGTCCCAACCAAGGCCCAGGGAAATACCCAACGTTTGAGGATGCGAGCTTCAAACCAAGAACATCTGACATCGCAACTAACCAACGACAATTCGACCTCCCTGGAATTCAGCTGACTTTAAAAATGCTCCACTTCTAAATAATAATAATAATAATAATAATAATAATAATAATAATAATAATAATAATAATAATAATAATAATAATAATAATAATAATTAAAAAATACTCATAGTAGCATGAGTCTTAAAATGGAGAAGCAAATCCACAGTTATGTATATGTACGTATATTTAAAGATAAATCAATATAGATTTATCTTTAAATATATGTACATGTACATAACTGTGGATTTGCTTCTCCAATAATAATAATAATAATAATAATAATAATAATAATAATAATAATAATAATTTTAATAATAATAATACTTTTATTATTATTATTATTATTATCATTATTATTATTATTATTATTATTATTATTATTATTGATAATATGATTAAATATTCTTTTGAACAGTGTTTTATGCAAGTTCCCATAGGTATCCCCATCATAATGCAATTTAGTGAACACCCACTTGGCAACTTCCCGAATTTTATGTATTTTTTTCGTATGTTGAAAAGCAGCAAACATACATCGATAGCCAACGAAAAACATTTCAATCCGAAGGGAATAAACAAATACTGTAAATGTTTAAGTTACATAAAAAAAAACACTTCCATTACTTTCCACGTAATCCTCCTGGCAATCTTTATTTGGATAAACGGTAAAGAAATATAACCTTGTCTGTGGTCATCACATTTCACTGGAAAAAGTAAGTACCAAGTCAATTTCTTTAGAATAAACAGATCTCCATAGGTTTCTGACATCCAAATTGGAGAGAGTGTTTTTTCCAAGAATTGTATAGTAAGAGTTTAAAGGATTGTAATATTAATATTATTATATTTGGCTAAATATGAAGCCGAATGAACACTTTTCCTGTTTATTGCAGCCATAGAAGGCATCATCAAATCGTCTTATTTTATAAAAGGCAGGGTTGGAATTATAGGCATCATATAAATATAGTATATATATATTATATATATTATAAAATGAAGTATATTATACATATATATTATATATATATATATATATATATATATATATATATCAACACACAATATACAGAAATAAATTTCTGATATCAGGATAGGTCTCTCAGGTAAAGCAATATATATACTTATTAGGGATAATATGAAATATATCTATATATATTGGGGAATATATATAGCTTATATATATATATAGGTTCCAACTTCTTTTATAGTGGGTAACGCCCTTGCTTTATATATCAGAAATTTATTTCACACGTGATTGTGTGTTGATGATTTCATCTTACATAACGAATGAAATGTTGTCTATTGGGTCACTGAGTCGGAAGTTGGGGAAAATATATATATATATATATATATATATATCCACCTGAGAGATCCGATCCGATAGTCAGAAATATATATATATATATATATATATATATATATATATATATATATATATATATATAAACAAATCAATTAAAGGGGAATTAAAGGGAACGGTGCATTTAACCATGTTCCCCATAATGATTATAACAAGACAATAATTGCTTTGTTGACAATATTAATGACTCCATTACGACCATTTATTGTTTACTAATTGCGTAATGGATTTGTAATCACAGTGCATTTTGGATCACATTACCCTTTGCGTTTGAAGAGCAAAAATATATAACCATATTGGCCGCTCCTTGTGGACGCACACGAACTTGGAATAACATCATATTTGGAAAGAAATGGCATAAGCCCCTTTATCTTTACTTTACTCAACTCCATAACCAAGGATTTCCACTTCTTCCCAAATTTATCTAGTGTATGGTATTCAGTTCAGCCCATTGTTAGTTACCTTTCGCTAGGCATTCGGAATATCAAATGTCCTTTGTTCATTGCACTTCCATTTGATAGAGTATTTCCTGTTTTCTTTCTTAGATTTAATTACATTTCGTTAGCAAAGATTTATACACTTCTTAAATGACTCCCTTTCATAGCATTCGTTTCCCGACTAAGATCTTCCATCACAAGGTTAAACTTGATACTCCGAACATAATTAACAAAAACATTAATGAACTGTAATGTTCTCTGTTAGATAAATAAATATTTCAGTACCTCTAAGTAACCAAAGTATCTCAACTTTGTAAAACTTTTAGGTTAATCTGTAAAAAAAAATTAAAAAAAACAAGTAAAAAATGCGTCGAAGTTTCTTCGGCGCAATCGAGTTTTCTGTACGGCGTATAATGCTGTACGAGCCGCGGCCCATGAATCTTTAACCACGGGCTGGTGGTGGCCTGTCCTATATCATTGCCAGATGAACGATTATGGCTAAATTTAACCTTAAATAAAATAAAAACTACTGAGGATGCTAAAGGGCTGCAATTTGGTAAGTCTGGTAAC
>NC_089762.1:32455890-32465890 GCF_040412425.1 Macrobrachium rosenbergii | reverse complement strand
TAGGTATGTTTGATGATTGGAGGGTGGATGATCAACATTCAAGTTTGCAGCCCTCTTGCCTCAGTAGTTTTTAAGATATGAGGGCGGACAGACAAAGCCGGCACAATAGTTTTCTTTTACAGAAAACTAAAACTTTCAACTCTATGATTTTTCTCGTATAACAATTTAGAAAATTCCATTTACTGAAGAAGGAAAAATTGTTATTATAAATAGTGTAGAGCGTACCCTGAAAATTCTGTGAGCTGACGCCCTACCTTTAAAATATCTGTTATTACTTTTTTTTCGTTCCAGTTCTTATCTTTAGTATGGTCTTTTTTCATCATCAAAGGCCTCTGCGTAATTAAACGATATAATATCTGATGTGTCTTTGTGGCTATTTCGACGATGTGAAGTTCACGTCTTGAATCAATCGTAATGGCGTTTTCATTACGACAGTTTTGATGTATGCTTTGAATAACAGTTTGCCCAAAATCTGCACTTCACGAGGTTACATTTAAAAAGCTAATGTTTTTCCTAGATATTATCAAACGAATTTTAAAGGTTTAAATGACAGCGTAAAGTAAAACTCTCTACCATAAAAAAAATTAAAATAAAAGTCTTTATTACAGCTTTGAACAACTAAAAAAAAAAAAAGGGAACTAAAAATAAAAGCTAAATAAATTCTTGCTATCGCACCTCTTCGCCATTGGATTCAAGACTTAAATCTTGTCAGTGACATAAATTTAGTGTGAAATACATCTCGATATATCATTTTACCTTCGACGCGAAAATCTCAGCATTTCAGTCACAAATTCGGTTTTTCCTTTTCGTGATTTCGCAAGTGGCCCCTTGGAGAGCCATTACTAAATAAGGAGAAATTAAGGATATCCACTTTTTCTTGAATTCCTTCTCATATTTAAGCCAAGGAGAATTCATATCATGCCAATAATGGGGTCTTTCTTGGATAGTGACCCCCAATGGTAAAAATTTTAACCTGACTGGTATCTACCTTTGCGGAGTGTTTAGTACAAGCCCGTTGGAGATTACCGTAAAAACATAAACAAAAGACTGTAAATATCATAAGGATAATGACCCCCAAGAAATATTAGTCCTAGATAACGACCCCCGAAAACCCTTGGGGGTCACTATCTAGGAAAGATCCCAATAATGTATAAAAGCTGCTTCATCTACATTTTCTTATTTGAGTCGTAATATTGGGTTTACTCCTCTCATGAAGCCAGAAGTCATAAGCCAGACGAGTGATATTAATTACATGACAAAACAATTACTGTTTTTATCACCAAGCGAACTTTATTGGGGATGAAGCTTCTTCCATGATATTGCTACTTGCAAATAATATAAATTTTATTCAAGAAACCAATTATCCACTTCTGATGTGAGTAAGGGGTACAATTTCTTTCAACCTCTCTCTCTCTCTCTCTCTCTCTCTCACAAGGTCACTGTGCCTTAGGGAAAAATTCTAATGTCATCATATCATCCCTGTTTTAATTTCAATGTTTATATTGACAGAGCTTAGTAAGCATAATTTTTTCTTTGCTTTTCCATTTTATCAGTTTTGATCTTAATTCATTAGTAGAAATCTCCACTAAATACGAGACTTTTGTTAGTCTATAATCACTCAGTGATTTTTCCTATTTACTAACCATATTATAAGAGGTAATTCAATTTTGAATTCTTACATAATACTATCTGACTAAAAATTCCTGTAGTTTATGCTCAGTAGTCACAGGAATGATTTCACGAACTTCTGTGTATAATAAAAATCATCCAGTTTCATTTTACTTTTTGAATCTCGAACGTTTAACAAAATAACCTTACCACTGTACCCATTTTGACCTCAGGTTTACTCCTAAGGAATAACTTCACCCAGAAATCAACTGGTATGATTTGGTGGACAAAAATAATATTTTTGTGAGCCATTTTTTTATAAACTCTTAGTTTCATGTGCGGTGTACTTTTTACTTTAGTGGTCAAAATATCTTTGCGTTTGCTGATCCACGTTAAATTTCATTCATTCACCGTTTCATTTTGTGTGTTCATGATCCGACATTATTTTGAAAGTCACAATAATTTGATTATAAAAATTCATGAACATCATTACAATTATGGGTGTATAGATACACCATATACTGGTCAATTATTTTACCATACATTTAAAATAGTCACAATGACCTCTTAACCTCAATGATACTTCCCACATTTTGGATACGCTTGGCCACGAAAAAGCCTAAAACCCAAATAAATAAAGTGCAGATCCTCTGACGCTCTTGGCAATTGCCTACCTACAAATACACTATATTATATATATATATATATATATATATATATATATATATATATATATATATATATATATATATATATATATATATATATATATATATATATATATATATATATATATAGATATATATCATATATATACACACACACACATATATATATATATATATATATATATATATATATATATATATATATATATATATATATATATATATATATATATATATATATATATACATATATGTATATATATATTATATAAAAAGATGAAACATATATTTAATAATACTTATGTACAAACTATATATCAAATATATACCTAATCAAAATATATATGTATATATATATAATAAAATTTAAAACGGATGAAAATTCACTTTTCTTATCAAAAATGTACTATTGAAAAAATAAAAACACCTCACTGTTCACACCAAAAATGAATTCCCCATCAAGTGGCATCAATGACCAGAGTTTCTTTTTATGTTTACCATTCAAATGCAATGTTTACAAAGACCACCGAGGCGACAGATGCCAAAAGCACTCCGCTCTCTAAATAATTGCTTCTGATATTTGACCGGAGCCTTCAAAGGTGTTGCTAATGGCGTTAATTAAGTCGTATATCTTGGCTCACGAGGCCGCCGATATATAAATGAGGGTCTTGGAACTTTCTTTCAGTGGGCCAAAGGTCATGAAGCTCTGAGGGGTTGAAAAATGACCTCCATTAAGCATGCCGATGAGGAACACGGGAGTCACTTTTTAGCCTCGTTCCTCTTTAATTCATGATTACGAGGGGGTGATTTTCTATCACTATTCTGTGGGAGTTCTCTAATCTTAATCTTTCATTATCTACAGATTACGTGATATATATATATATATATATATATATATATATATATATATATATATATATATATATATATATATATATATATATATATATATATATATATATATATATACACATGTATACATATATATATACATACATACATATATATACATATATATGTGTGTATGTATGTGTGTGTGTGTGGCAATAGTGAAAGTCACTGGCTATCATTGTTTCTAAACCAGGCAACAGCGGTTCGAATTCTGCCTGTGTGAAGCCCTTATCAGTTAGAATTCTGAGGTATCATTGTTTGATAATAATCGATATTTGTGGTTATAGTTCTGCCTATATATATATATATCAGTTAGAATTCCTGAGGTATGGTGAATTTCATAATAATCGATATTTATGACGTTATATATATATATATATATATATATATATATATATATATATATATATATATATATATATATATATATATATATATACATATATATATATATATGAGTGTGTGCTTGTGGGTGTATACGTGTTTGTGGTCTAAGTATGTTTGCATCTGAGATAAACAAAAATATGGACTATGACTTTCCACAATAGAAAGTCTTATTCAAATGCAAAAGAAATATAAAATCTCAAAAATGATAATCCACTGTGAAATGACTCGTGACGTCTACGCAATAAAACGTGCGTGAAAATGACCAAACTCTCTCTCTCTCTCCTTTTACCTGCACGCTCATACACAGTCATCCGTCGAATAAAAGGCTACCGAGCGATATATCCTCCGTTGTATCGTTATATGTCAAACCTTTTTCTCTTATTTTCTCTCTCTGAAGAAGAATCGCCTCAAGAAAGAAAGATTCTGACATAAACGGTAAGATACAACGTACAGTAACTATTCGGCGAATACAGTTGGACGACTGTCTTGGAAAGATTTTCTTCACTTTTGGTTGCATTCCTAAATGTCGATGTATGTTTCAGCTCAATGGAAATCTAGATAAGATGGAACTGGTAATTCTAGATAGTTCTGAATAGTGAACTGCGCTTAAAATGAATCCGCTTTTCTGAATGACTTGTATGCATATACTACCCTGAAGGAGTGCTGACTCCGTAAGGCCTCATTATAAAGTAAGTGCTTATAACTACCTAATGAATGAAGGGATTTGCTTCAAATTTTTACCACTTATTCTCCAACTAATAATGAAAACTTTCAATATGAAAAATTTAGAAATTCGACTTCTAACTTAATTTTTTTTTTATTTGATAAAAAGATTTTAAAACTTTTTAAAAATATGCAAAAAAAAGTTTCACTCAAAAATGAAGTTCCCAGGCACAAAATTAAGATATACAGTTATAATGCACTCTGTAAAAGTTTCATCGACTTTGTTCCTGTCTTCTTGGAGTTATAAACATTTATTTTTTTTAAACTGAGATTTGAGAAAATAGTTATTTTTTAATAACTATGAAACTATGATAGTTAGAAGGCTGATCTTTGCACAAAAGCTATTTTGTCATATAAGAAATATGCCCTGAACTTTACAATATAATCAAATGAATAGAAATGTGCTCTCTCTTGATTTATAGTTACCTAAAATTTTCATATATTTATATATATATATATATTATATATATATATATATATATATATATATATATATATATACATATATACATATATATATATATATATATATATATATATATATATATATATATATATATATATATATATATATATGTGTGTGTGTATGTGTGTATGTATGTATGTATGTATGTATGTATGTATGTATGTATGTATGTATGTATGTATGTGTGTATGTATGTAACAGGAGAACAGAGAAGTGGAAATATCCTATTTCCATTTGGGTCAGCAGAAACAACCACAACCTCACATAAATCTCCCCGCCGGTCAAAACAAGTCGCCAACCGCAACTTCAAGAACACACAAGTACTAGGAGGCGCTAAGAGAAATCGCATATAGCCGTGCCTTCGAAATCCACAAGATCTCCGAGGGGAAGGCCTGTAAACATATGGTTAGTATAAGGCGTGAGAAAACAGCCCTCACCTTCAGAGGAGAGCCCAGGGAAATAAGCCACTCCTACAGGTCAGGCCTAGATGTTTTGGCCAATCAAATGCCATCAATGCCTGAGACCTATAGACATCCTACAAGGAGCAAATATCCAATGATCAACGGGAATTCCTTAAAACACACCTCCAAGAGTTGGATTGAAGCAAGTGGAGGAGGTGCCTCGGAAAAACAGTACCTGCCCAGAATATGACGTCATGGCTGACACGAGGGAAAATAGAAGATATAAGGTGAGTCGAGATAGAGTCGAAACAGAGCTGAAAGGAGTGGCAGGCAGAGCAAAAGAGAGCGAGTTCCAAAGTGAGCGGAAGCAGAAAAGAAACCGAAAGACAGAGAGAGAACAAGTGTGTAGTGGCGATTGACTCTCAGAACATTAGTCCCCTTGGTCAAATGCATTAAGTCTCTCAATTCAATATTCAAAGTTTCGAACCCGTAGAAACTATAGGGTGGAAACTGTAAGAAAAGAAGTGCAAAAATAAACAAGAAACGGGAACAATTAACCACTTTCCCCCCAAGCCTTAAGTCTTTTGGAATTTGGTAATTGTCTTAAAGAATCACTCGTTCCTACTTACGATAATTACCACACGCCCCTACCCCGGACACGTTACCTTAGATGTCATGCCCTTCCCTTATAAAGAAGAAAGAAAAGGGGCACGACAACACATATATATACAGTATATATATATATATATATATATATATATATATATATATATATATATATATATATATATATATATATATATATATATATATATATGTGTGTATATATATATATATATATATATATATATATATATATATATATATATATATATATATATATATATATATATATATATATATATATATATATATATATATATATATATATATATATATATATATATATATATATATATATATATATATATATATATATATATATATATATATATATATATATATATATATATATATATATATATATATATATATATATGAGCCTCGATGGCTCGGTTGGTAGAAGCAGCAACCTCAGACTTCATAGAAGTCTATGGCGAGGGTTCAATCCCCCCGCAGCCGACCGGTCAGAGAGGTGGACACTTTGCTATCCGTGTAGACACCCCGGGATTACGTATGTAATCAACGGATAGGTTTGCTGAAAGCAAATGGGTGTTACAGACTAATCCACACATAAACAAAGCCACTCCAACACCTTCTAAAACATAACAGACACCTCACACGTCTCGAACTGTCAACCTACTCGCCCAGTTCTCCTCGCTGCTGGGAGAAAGGGAGCTGGGGATTTGTAACATGTACACAATCGCTACCAGGGTCTAAGCGATGTCAGGCAGGGCAGCCGATCGAGGCTACGGCCTACCCCACCGCCAAATCCAAGTCCTTCAAAAAGAAGGCATCGTGCTTACCCCATATAATAATGGGAAAAAATGCACGTTAAAAACGAAGAAGATATATATATATATATATATATATATATATATATATATATATATGAAGATAAAAAGGCCCTTAAAACACTATTTGAACGTTGCAACCATATATCTTGAGCACTTCCTTCTGTTCCCATGTTCACTGGTAAAATATAGACACATGATGTGTTAGAAGGATAGATATACAAAGCATATGTAGGTGTGGCAGCATATATACCAGTGGTTCCCAACCTCAGGTCGCGACCCCAAATGGGGTCGCCAAGCGTTTTTCCTGGGGTCGCCAAGTCCTCGAACTTAAAACAGTCAGGAGACATCAAAGAACAGGTAGTGGCTGCCATCAAGGAGAGTGGGAAATTCAGCTTGCAGTTGGATGAGTCTACTGACGTCAGTGACGATGCTCAGCTCTTGGTGTATGTAAGATACCAAGGGAAGAGTGACATTGAAGAGAACTTCCTGTTCTGTAAACGACTGGAGACGACAACAACAGGTGAAGATCTGTTCAGCTGGTTGATAACTTCATCAAAGAAGAGGGACTTAAATGGGATCAGTGCTACAGTGTGTGCTCAGATGGAGCACCTGCAATGCTAGGGGCACGTCAGGTTTCACTGCCAGAGTAAAACAAGCAGTGATAGTGACTCATTGTCTGCTCCACCGGGAAAACCTTGCCTCTCGGAAAATGTCACTTGAGCTTAACACTGTTATAGAAGATGTGATCAAATAGTGAATTTTGTTAAATCATCAGCCTTGAATTCAAGGCTGTTTAGTCAGATGTGCTCTGATATGGGATCAGAATATGAACACCTGCTTTACTACTCTTCTGTCAGGTGGCTGTCCTGAGGGGAAAGTGCTCCAGAGGCTGCTTGACATGCGTGCAGAGGTTGAAATCTTCTTACACGAGAAGAAACATGCATTGGCAGCAATACAGAACCAAGGTGGTTGCTTAAACTGGCATATCTGACAGACATATTTTCGGAGTTGAATTCGTTAAATGTGTCTATGCAAGGAAAAAGATGAAACTCTTATCTCTGTGTCACAAAAGCTCAAGGCTTTTAAAGCAAAGCTGAGGTTGTGGAAGGGAAAGATCAAACTGGGGAAAACTGCGTCCTTTCCACTTATGAACCTTTTTTCTGAAGATGAAGAAGACGCCTCACTTCTGGACGTACAAAGTGTCATTTTGGGGCACCTTGAGAAATTGATTGAGGAGTTTGACAAGTATATTCCGGATGGAGAGTTGCATGAGAAGTACAAATGGTTGTGCAGACCCTTCGATGTCCAAGCCGAGGACCTTTCAGAAGAAGAGTCTTCTATCCAAAATCTGCAAGAGGAGCTCATCGAGGTGCAACATGATGAAACTCTTCGTTTTAATTTCGAACGGCAAACACTAGGTGTGTTCTTGAAGAAAGAGAAACCAGTCCTGGATGCGAGGCTGTGAAAATGTTGTTGCCTTTCGCTACAACCTATTTGTGTGAAGGGATTTGCAGCTCTGACTGCCATCAAAACAAGATATAGAAATCGACTGCAACCCGAACATGATTTGAGGGTAGTTTTCTCAAGACTGAACCACGAATAGAGAAACTTAGCAACATGATCCAGGCCCAAGGCTCCCATTGAAATTCATTTATCATTTCACAGAAAACAGGTACTCCTTTTAGTTTATTTTTTGAGGAATGTGACAGAATATTACTTTAGAAGTGGTTGTTTTGATTAATATCAGGCTT
Organism: Macrobrachium rosenbergii; assembly: GCF_040412425.1. NCBI lineage: Eukaryota > Metazoa > Arthropoda > Malacostraca > Decapoda > Palaemonidae > Macrobrachium > Macrobrachium rosenbergii. The sequence continues at coordinate 32,457,538 of NC_089762.1, read as the reverse complement.
TAAAATTCACAATGCTGTAGTTCTAATAAAATTCAATTGTTAATTTCACAACCTTACAGTATCTTACACATAGGTTAATAGTTGTCGTTCCTTACTTTTATAGCCGACAACTAGTAATATATAGTTTTAATAACACATAGATATGCAACTAAATTATTGGGGTCGCAGTCCTATCTTGAAAAACATAATTGGGGTCACCTGAAAAAAAGGTTGGGAACCACTGATATATACTCTTGTAACACATCATCTCCCCATATTTTACCAGTGAACAGGAGCACAGAAGGAAGTGCTCGAAATATATATATGGTTGCAACGTTCAAATAGTGTTTTATGGGTCTTTTTTATCTTCATATGAAACTGTTGTATTACAGCACAATATATATATATATATATATATATATATATATATATATATATATATATATATATATATATATATATATATATATATATATATATATATCAGCGCAAAGTTTTTTCATAACATAAAAATTCATTAATATATGCTATCAATGTAATGTTTTCTCCATAACCTGTAAAAATAGTGTATGCTACCCATAAAAAATAGTAGGCTATATGCTATCAGTGAGATTTTTTTTCACAAATTATAAAAATAAATGTCCTAATGAGGTTAGGCCAGGACATAGTATTCTAGGTAAGGTTTGTTCCCATTATTTTACACTCGCCCTAAAGTTTTCTTCATAACCTATAAAAATATATGCTATCAATATGAATTTTCTTTATAACCTATACACGCTACCACTGTACATGTTTTCCGGTCAGATATTGGGAAGGCAATAAACAAACAACTGCGAGGATAAAGTAAACAAACGCTGAACAACCAAGCCTACACAAGCCAGACGGCAACTCACTGCAGTAAAAATCAAGTTTTGTGCTCTTATATAATTATTATAATATTATGAGAAATAGTAATCACTAATTAGCATATCACTAATCACCAACCTTGAATATCACTAATATAGGAAAACAAATCCCTTACCTAGATATGGGCGTTCTGGTGTTGTTGCTTTCCCAGGCGAGACAATTCCGGTTCGCTTCCCTCCTTCAAGTAACAAACCTAAGACACGCAATCGTTTATATTCTCCCCCATAAGGGTGGTACCTCCCTTGCTTAGGGCAATGGAATTGCGTGAATGCACTACACAGTAAGAAAATCCGAAAAGGAAATGCGTCACATAGCACTAGGATATCACTTGAACTAGAACTACAGTTACCACACACAAATCGAGGTGGTTTATTGGTAAAACCCGACTCTCTGTTTGGGACTGTTACGTACTTGTATAATTTCATATTTCCGAAAATACGCAGTAAAAATACGTCAAGAAATATAAAATATTATCTGTATTCTAGCTGGTATGGTACATCTGTGGTACGACTGAGACAAGTTCAAAATATCGGGATACATAGAAATATATTAACTTCTATTTGATATTTTTTTTTAGAGAACGAACCAGCTCTATAGTAGAAAATGGGTAGTTTTAGTAGGACAATGAAGTGTATTTTAGTAAGAAAGCAAAGTATATTTCTCATTTCCACCTAAAAAGTCATACAGAAATTTTGTGACAATTTTTCGCTCAGTCCGCTCAAATGCCGGTTAATGCGGTGAACAAAAATGTAAAAAAAATACA
>NC_089762.1:32445890-32450890 GCF_040412425.1 Macrobrachium rosenbergii | reverse complement strand
AGAAAATCATCCAAAATTTTCAAGTAAAGATTCAATTAAAATGCAGTAAATTATTTTTTGTGTTTAAATTTCATCTCATGTATCCCAACAAACTATCAAATTAATGTCAGAAAATGGTCCGAAAATCACACAAGTTTTTCTCTCTAAAATATCACAGCATATTTCCTGCTTGAATTCTTATAATGTCTCATCGTCATTATCATTATTATTACGGACTGAACGTGCCCTAAAACAAATAATTAAATATATTTGTACATTTGTACATACACACAAACACACACAAATACACACAGACACACACACACACATATGTATATATATATATATATATATATATATATATATATATATATATATATATATATATATATATATATATATATATATATATACATATATATATAATACTGTATATATTTATATATTTATACATACATATATATATATATATATATATATATATAGGTGAAAAATAAGAAACAGGGTATAGGTTTCTTATTTTTATATAATGTGTATAAATGAATCACGTACAAAAGTGATAATAATCATATATATATATATATATATATATATATATATATATATATATATATATATATATATATATATATATATATATATATATATATATATATATATATATATATATATATGATTGCATATTCAACGTTCAAAACCAAAACAGAATAGTAAACGAGAATGTATGCCAAATATGCAAGAAAAAGCACACACATATTACGCATGCTTGAAATAACTCGTGAATTTAACCACTGAGTAAATACCTCCCAATAGCGACTACAAATAGTATGAAGTCCTCAGCTGCGATGAGCTCTTTCATCGAGAGTCTTCTGTATAAAAAGCAGTTGTGTTAAACGTGAAGAGGTGACGTTGCTGTTAAGACAAATGAGTGTTTTGCATTCCCTAAAAATATCTTTAGATAGGGTGAGCTGAGAAACAACTGAATTGCTATATAATTCTATTGCTTCTCCTGATCATATATGCAGTGAAAAGTACATAGCTCCACACGTGACCAGTTCCTCATTGGACGAGTCGGTAGAGTTGTCGGCTAGTACTCGCTAGGCCCGGGTTCGAGTCTCCGGCCGGCTAATGGAGAATTAGAGGAATTTATTTCTGGTGATAGAAATTTACTTCTCACTATAATGTGGTCCGGATTCCACAATAAGCTGTAGGTCCCGTTGCTAGGTAACCAATTGGTTCTTAGCCACGTAAAATAAGTCTAATCCCTCGGGCCAGCCCTAGGAGAGCTGTTAATCAGCTCAGTGGTCTGGTAACACTAAGGTATACTTAACTTTCCACACGTGACCACCATTACTGAGTAGAACTTTCAGAAGTTGCTCTTTTATTTCAGAATATTAACCGATAATACGTAATTAAGATTATGTATATATCTTATTTGAAATCAAAATGTTTTTATTTAAAAAGAGAATGTCAAAGGCAATACTAACATCGCTTGTAATAAACCAGAAGCGTTTTGATAGAAATATTGCTCCTGAGAGTGGGCAGAACAAGGAAAATGAAGACAGGGTGACTGTGCGGCAGTACAACGAAGAATCAGGGACTTGAAATCACTAGCGGATCCAGGGGTGGGGGAGAGGGGTCATCTGGGCACGTGGCGGCTCCCCCCCCAATGAAAACTAATGGCAAAATAATAATATTGAAGCTTTAGATAATAACGTAAATGAGAAATATCAAAATGTGAAAAAAATACAAAATCTATTACAGAAATAATAATAACATTTTGAGACAAAAATAATGACAATAATAATAATAACAATAATCTTAATGATAATAATAATGGATTCGGTAATTCCTGATAGAACATAGAATATATATATATTATATATATATATATATATATATATATATATATATATATATATATATATATATATATATATATATATATATATATATATATATATGTATGTGTGTGTATAATAAGAAAATTGGTACCCAATCCCCATGAAATTTTTCTGGATCCGTTAGTGCCTGAAATATGTAAGTTACTGTTATGCTTCTTACTACAACTTTATTTGTGTCAAAGCTAACCTCCATTACAGAATCTAAGTTTTATTTGAAGGTACCCAAAGATCCTGCAGGAACAGAGACAGCGCAACAGAAACCCTTTTTTAATAAAACTGGGATTTTCTTGACAATAAAAAACGGGAAGAGCAACAGTGCGCTATCCCCAGTATATTTAGGCATGACTGCTCCTGGGGGAAATTCACTTTTAGAAAAATGCCCAAAACAACGAAACTGGCTTTCACACCACGCCAGAGGCTTTTTCTCCCAGCAATGGAAGGAGGCACCGAACAATATCTTTTTTTTAAGTAACAACAGAAAAAAAAAGTATCAGGCGTCTTGAGCAGGCCTATAAGAGGACATGGCACAAATTGACAAAAGGGGAATTTATGCGAAATAATGAGAACGAGGATTTTAGGATTTTAGTGATGGCAACGGTGATATTTACCTTAACTTCCGGTTCGTTTGTTTTGTCTGATTGTTAGTGGGTTTGCACAAAGATAGGTGTTTGGATTTAAAAAAAAAATATCGAAGGTAGGCCTCGCGACTGGCAACAGAAGATTAAGCTTTTGGTTGCAATGGTATTACCACTTATTGGGAGATGTATTTAGGTGATGGGTTGCTGTCTCGTTTTGTATGTTCGAGGTTACGTGTAATTACCGTAGAGTTTTTCAACCAGTTGTTTTAAAAATAACACCTGGAAAGAAAATTTGATTGCAAGATATGTCCCCCCCGTGCCTGTATGATATAGTTTGGACTCTCCATTCTAATTTAATCTAGAAACTCCATACGCAAAAGCAAAGCCATCTCTCCCTCTCTCAGGCACATGCACACACACAACACACTTGCACAATTACAGGAAAAAACCTAGACATTGATCGTTTATCCGTTAACTTACTCAAACACATACACGCAACAGAAAAACACAGAAACACACACACACACACACACTTGCACAATTCCAGGAAAAATCCTATACATTGATGGAAACGTTTATCCGTTAACTTACTCAAACACATACACACAACGTCCTGGACTCTCTCTCTCTCTCTCTCTCTCTCTCTCTCTCTCTCTCTCTCTCTCTCTCAGGCACAGAGACTCACACACACACACACACACACACACTTGCACAATTCCAGGAAAAAACCTAGGCATTGATGGAAACGTTTATTCGTTAACTGCCGAGGGTGAATTGTACACCCTTTTCCTCAGTCTGTTGTCCTCAGCTTCTCTCACGTGATCCAACTGCCTGAAAATACATTGACTGACTTTTCATTTGTACTCATATTTTTACAACATCGTCGTGTCTGTATCTCCATCCTTCCAGCCCTTCGTACTCCACATACACAGTACAATTCATCTCAGCAGCTTCCAAGTTTTTCTTTCTTTTGCATTCAAAATTTCCACCTGACTGACCTTGAAGAAAGTAGCGTTAACAACGCCTTCCATGCATCCCAACCTTTACTTCCGTGGACACTCCTTTTTCTCTTCCTGCCCCTTTGAAGGGATCCTGTTAGCTCAGCTTCTCTGTCCAGCCTTTTCTGTGATTTACCTCTTGCCTCGTCCAACTGTCGTCTATTGCATTCCCTCCGAAGCACCTGTAGGAATCAGTCAGTTTCATAAGTCTATATCTATGTTTACAATGGTTGTTTTTATTCCTGACTTCTAATTACGTTCAAAATCTTTTTTGAATAATATTTATCTTATGTACAGGTCCGAATAACATATCAAATAAGGGGGAAAAAAAGGTTTCGGGCTTAATCTCTTATGAATTGGTAAGCCTTCCCGTATAATGATAAGTCAAAGAGTTCCAAAGGTATATATTAAATATGGAAACAAAAATCATAATAAAGTTTTTTTTCAAAATGATTGACAGAGAGAATGATTTTATACTTCTTAGTATACCGAAAAAAATAATAAAAGACGATGACTTGGAGGTCTTAAGCTGTCGAGCTAAGAGGAAATGTTAAAGGCGAAGAGATCTGGAGTTTTTTTCGGTAAGAGTCTGTATGAGTATTAATCCGGTATGTATTCACCTTTGTCAAAGCCCAGGGTAAACTCATGCTTAGTAAAGTAGACGGCCGCCGCACGAAGATATCGTTTGTTAATATAATTTGTCGACTACACAGTGTAGAAATAGGTGCATATAATACTTTGATCCCAGAGGAGGTAGTACTAAACACGGTGCCCCAAGGAGCTTCCGCCAAGTTTAGTACTTGCACTTCGGAGTAGGTGGACCCATACCAGGTTAATACTGTGTGCAAATCCGTTGCTCCAAAGCCTTAAAAAAAAAAAAACAATTTTATTTCATGTCATCTGAGTCTTTGATGAAAGGGAGGATTCACCGGGGCTAAGACTGAATTTCCGGAAAAAAAAAAACTATGCTAATTGATTTTATGTAAATAAAAACTAAAATTGCTTTTTCAATTGTTCAGTAAAAAAAACAATTCTTGTGGTCTTTTGACTTATTATTTGTGTATATTAGAAATGAATAGTTAAACGTAAAGAATTATTTGAGCTTTAGGTAAATGACATTGGAGCTACATGCTGAATACTTGACGGTTAAATTGAGAATACTTTCAATAATAAATGAAGAAGCACAGTTATGGTCTCTGAGATTTATAAAAAAATGAAAACAAAACAACATAAAATTACCATAAACTATTCAAACAACTAAATGTATTCAACAAAAAAAACTATTACTAATGCGTGAGAAAGTTCACAGCGGACCAAACCTTCTGTGAAGATTAGCTAGAGAGAGAGAGAGAGAGAGAGAGAGAGAGAGAGAGAGAGAGAGAGAGAGAGAGAGAAATGGGGAGGAGGTGGGTTTGCTAATTCAATTTCAGAGGAAGATGGGAGCCCAATTCTTAAGTTCTTTGAACTGCGTTCGTTATCCTGGGCACGATCCAAGGGTTCTTAAAAGATTGATAAATTATATCAATGGAAGCTACGTCCCA
>NC_089762.1:32423390-32440890 GCF_040412425.1 Macrobrachium rosenbergii | reverse complement strand
AAAAAGTTCTCTGCCTATTCCCGAAAACTGTAACAGAGAAGATATTACTAGGGACACCTACGCAAAAAAAACAAAATTTCCATCATATAATTCATACGTCAACAGCATTGATGATGCAGTAAATGACAAGTAAAAAATTATTAATATACCCGCGGCTCAACAAATAATAATCATATTAATTGTCAATTCTGAAGTGAGTGTTGGAAACTAGCATATTTCTCGACGCAAGTGTGTGGTAAATAGTTACCAGAAAATAAGGTTTTATAAAAGTTAGATTAGAAGGAAAAACCAAACATCTCTTTCTGTTAGACATGGTTGCTGCTAGCGATTGTAAACCTGAAAGCTGTAGAAGTTCGAAGTCGAATGGGAAATATTTCTTTAAAAGTAGAGCAAAAATTTATGTATGTACATGTGTACGCATCTGGTGCACACACACACACACACACACACACACACACACACATATACACATATATACACACATATATATATATATATATATATATATATATATATATATATATATATATATATATATATATATATATATATATATATATATATATATGAAATTTTTATCACACCTTGATTTATATACAATCTAGAAGCTACAAATGTGGTTTGATATCCAACTCACGCTACTTCGGGAATATCCCCGATGGGGAACTATCCCCCAAGGAGAATTTTTTAAGTTATAAATGGATCGGTACCGCCGGGTCTCGAACCATTTATCACTTAAAAAATTCCCCTTCGGTGATAATTCCCCATCGGGGATATTCCCGAAGTAGCGTGAATTGATATTAAAACGAAGATTTATACTGTTTATGATTATATATATATATATATATATATATATATATATATATATATATATATATATATATATATATATATATTTTATATAATCCTTTAAACGAGAAAAGTTTAACAGAAAACAAGGGATGGTGGCTTAAAAAAAATACAATACTGAGACACAGAAAGAGAGAGAGAGATGGTGAACGCGCGGTACGCGAAACAAATCTGCATGAAATTGATTTTACAATACGAGTTCAGTAAGAGTGTAAACCATGGCAGATTTGCGGCTCTTGAAAACGCATTTGACAGAACGCAGAGAAAAGCTCTTGTAGAGGAGAGGCCAGGAAAAGGAAATACATGGTTGCCATGAAACTCGAACGATTGCCTGCGCTTAACAGAAAAACACAACCTACACAAATTTTACAGAGAATTTTAGAATTATTAACTATTTGATTGTGAATATAAACAAATTTCTAACTACTTTTTGTAATACCATCAGAAATTTGATTATTTCCAATAAATAAGATGCCATTCATCCCAGCCTCATCACCGATATCCATTTTTGAAAGTTTGAAACCCCAGACAGTTTGGAGTTTCTACAGGGAACGCCAAAAGGTACCTATACATCATTTGGACTTCATTTGCCCAACTTACGGGTACATAAAGAGGATGTCATTAGAAACAAGTAAAAAATCGCCGACGTTTCTTCAGTGCAATCGAGTTTTCTGTACAGAGCATAATCAAGCCCACCGAAAATAGATCTATCTTTCGGTGGTCTCGGTATAATGTTGTAAGAGCCACGGCCCACGAAACTTTAACCAAGGGTCGGTGGTGGCCTATACTGCATCGTTGCCAGAAGCACAATTATGGCTAACTTTAACCTTAAATAAAATAAAAACTACTGAGGCTAGAGGGCTGCAATTTGGTATGTTTGATTATTGGAGGGTGGATGATCAACATGCCAATTTGCAAGCCCTCTAGCCTCAGTAGTTTTTAAGATCTGAGGGCGGGCAGAAAGGTGAGGACAGAAAAACTGCGGACAGAATGAAGTGCGGACAGATAGACAAGCCGGCACAATAGTTTTCCTTTGCAGAAAACTAAAAACAAAGTATAAAATTGATGCAGCGGACTCAGTGACTAATTTCAATAATACTGCATTAGAAGTAGGTGTATTAACCAGGTGTTACAATTTTTATAATTAATTAATTAATTGCCTAATTAATCTATTAACTAAATGGGAACGTAGCTGCTCAGTAAAATGTACACAGAACTGGTTAAGTGTGAAACCGATGAACATAGTCTTAGGCCATAACTTTTTAATTACAAAAAAATAACTTCCATGAAAATACGAGTTATCGCATGACCCCTACTAATTCAAAAATGCTTATTTATACACAATATTTAAATTTCATAATATATTCATCACTGACGTAGTATCAATTTGGCCAGGATTTCGTTAATTGTAAAATTTTTCACATATCTAAAATTGGTGTAATTAGAATTGTTTAGGTTTCTGTAAAACTATTGTGCCGGCTTTGTCTGTCAGTCCGCACTTTTTTCTGTCAGCACTTTTCTGTCCGCCCTCAGATGTTAAAAACTACTGAGGCTAGAGGGCTGCAAATTGGTATGTTGATCATCCACCCTCCAATCATTAAACATACCAAATTACAGCCCTTAGCCTCAGTAGTTTTTAATTTATTTAAGGTTAAAGTTAGCCACAATTATAAGTCTGGCAACGCTATAAAACAGGCCACCACCGGGCCGTGGCTGGAAGCTTCATGGGCCGCGGCTCATACAGAAAACTCGATTGCGCCGAAGAAACTTCAGCGCATTTTTTACTAGTTACATTTGGAAACAAAACTGTAAGATAGATATTTCTTTATTTATGAGGTGCATTAAATACTCAATGAACCTGTATATGAGTCACAATAAGAATTCTGTCTTCCATGTTACAGGAAGCTCTTTCTCACGTTCTACCCATACGTAATGTCCTTTAGTCATGTCCTGAGATTAAGTAGTACATGTAATCTTTTTTTTAAACGTCGGTCAGATATATTTAAGCTGAGCGATGACAATTTCTGTTTTGTTTTTAATTGGCATTTTTTAGTTTTCTGTAAAAGAAAACTATTGAGATGGCTATTTGTTTGTCCGTCGGCACTTTTTCTGTCCGCCCTCAGATCTTAAAAACTACTGAGGCTAGAGGGCTGCAAATTGGTATGTTGATTATCCACCCTCCATACATCAAACATACCAAATTGCAGCCCTCTAGCCTCAGTAGTTTTTATTTTGTTTAAAGTTAAAGTTAGCCATGGTAGTGCGTCTGGCACCGCTATAAGCGCCAACAACACAGACCACCACTGGGTCATGGGTGAAAGTTTCATGGGCACAGCTGACATTTTCATGGGGCCGTGGCTAAGAGTTTCATACAGCATTATACGCTGTAGAGAAAGCTCGATTGTGCCGAAGAAACTTAAGGCGCATATTTTACTTGCTTAACTTGTCTCTAAGTCTTATTTTACTTCATGGGCAATCATATTTTTATTTCTCACTAGGTGGCCATCTTTCATTACAAAAATTTTGTGGTTTTCCTTGAGACTGATAATATTTTAAGAGAAGGTGAGAGAAAGGGTAATATTACCCAACGGGCATAATATCTGAACGGTGTCTTATCAATGAATAAAAAAAATATTCGAATTCATTCACAAAAGTGAGGCGGAAAATATGAAGCTTCTCGTTTCATGTTACAGCTAACGAATAACGTTTGCTTTACGTTTCCTATTACAGCTAACGAGTAACGCTTGGTTTACGTCGTAATAGTAACGTCAGATTTAAGAATATATCCTTTACAGATAAGGAAAACGGATATCCGACTCCGTGACGGAGTTTTGCGTGCTCTATAAAGCACTAGGAATTCAGTACAATGAAAAAACTTGCCCTCTTTTGGAACGGAAATAGTTATCAGGTGGATCTTCCCTTCCTAAGTATAATTAATTAACATCATGCCGTCAATTGACAGAAATGGGTATAAAAGGTAACGAAATGTTTACTTACATTGGAGCTCAAACACGTAGACTTAATCTTTAGAAGAGACTGAGAACTTACAGTAGTTTGATCATTTGCATCATCCCATCAAGCGACAGGAATCAACCTTAAACGGTGATTGAATGTTTAACTATGTAACAGCTCACTGACGCTAATTTAATCTAAAGAAGAGAATAAGGACCAACGTCCCCAAGAGAGGATGATTTAAGACAGGAGACATCAGGGAACAATAATTCAATTCGAGAATCCGTAAACATAGCCCGCCATAACTACAGAAGCTCAGTATCTCAGCCACAGGACTTTGGAGCTATTAAGGGAGAAAGAACTTAGACCAATTGCCGAAAGTATCTCATGGAAATCAGACGCTAAGGAAGATTAATGTTTTCTTTTATCGAAGAGAAATTCGGGGAGGCTTGATGGGTTCCCATCTCCCTGGAAATTTCTATCTTTGGAATTTTCTCTCCACGGGACGAGGGAGCGATCCATCATAAGTATCCTTTAAAAAAATCGGTGAAATATGATGGAATTGTCGTGATGGATACTAGTTTTCCGGAGTTCTAGCGTGGGAATTTTATAACGCGTACACTTGCCCAAAATTTTCAAGGCAAAGATAAAGTTCCGGCAATTTCATCACGCGTTTGAACTCTTAAATACCAATTTACTTCATGTATACTTAAACCACTTCATTCATGATTGCTTGATATTATCTCTAAATTTGTTAATAGCAAATTACGTTCTTACTCTCATTGAATTCTCATTTCAGTTTATCAAAAGAACGTACTTATTTTTCGCCATTTAAACTCTACACCACAGAGCATTTACTTTTGATTGAAATTATATTTTCGTTACAAATTCCTAGACTCGCATTTACTTCCTAGAAACATTATGGAAGCATAATTTGTTATCAAATTTGTAAGTAAATAAAACATACACACATACATACGTAATAAACATACACACACTCACGCATGTGTGTATGTATGTGTTTGTATATTTCATTTACTTACAAATTCAATAACAAATTATACTTCCATAATACTTCTAAGGAGCAAACGCGAGTCTAGGAATTTGTATTAACGAAAATATAACTCCAATCAAAAGTAGATGCTCTGTGGCATAGATTTTAAATGGCAAAAACTAAGCACGTTCTTTTGATATACATTTTAATTAAAGAAAGGAAAATTCAGCGAGCGTAAGAAATCATAGAGATGGTTGCAGCAAAAAAAAAAAAAAAATTAGAATTAATCAGCAATATACCAGCATGCCAAGAGGAATAATATGAGGGAAAATTTCCTTCGTACAGAGAGAGAGAGAGAGAGAGAGAGAGAGAGAGAGAGAGAGAGAGAGAGAGAGAGAGAGGAGGTGGGCGGGGTGTTTGGGTACCGCATCCGGTGATTAGTTAAAGACCATACAGGGGCCAAGTTCGATCCCGCAGGGATGAAACGCCGTAGACTTTATAATTAAAAGTCCTTATCTGGAAATTAGGTGTCCTGTGATCAGTCGACTGTTGCAGGTAGGTAAGGCATAAAATTGTCACTCTTTTCAAAAAATGAATAGCTAATATCCTTTTATACTAGCCATTTTATGAGGAGAACCTTTGCTGAAATATACGTATATGTATATGTATGTATGTATGTATATATATATATATATATATATATATATATATATATATATATATATATATATATATATATATATATATATAATATAAAGCAAAGACTCACAAAATGGAGTGGTTCCACAGGATATTAGCCATTCCTTTTCTGAAGAGGGTAACAGTTTTATGCCCTATCTACCTGCCACAGTCGACTGATCACAGGACACCTAATTTCCAGATAAGGACTTTTTAGTTATAAAGTCTATGGCGTTTCATCCCTGCGGGATCGAACTTTGGTCTCTTCACGGTGAGACGAGGTTTTTAATCACCGGACGCGGTACCCAAACCCCACCCCACCCCCGCCATCTCTCTCTCTCTCTCTCTCTCTCTCTCTCTCTCTCTCTCTCTCTCTCTCTGTAAGAAGAAAATTTTCCCTCATTTTATTCCTCTTGGCATACTGGTATACGAGTATTGCTGATTAACATTCATTTTTTATGCTGTAAACATCTAGCGGGATAATCAAAGCCATATTTTATTCAAATGAAATAACGTTTGAGATTAGAAAAAAAGGCCTATTTGAATCATGGGGGGGGGCTTCATTAAGCAAGGTTTAGGATATGTTCAATAATATGATTTTTAGTGAGCTCTTGGAAGGAATTAATCTCATGTCCTAATCCCTAATCCCTTTAGGATAAGAAGGTGCTTTTTCGGTTTTAAAAGGAGGTTTGGGAACCAGTACCAATTACCGGTTATAAATTTACAAAGATTATTTTAATATTACGTCTACTACTTTTCAGTAAAGAATTTTACGACGAAATTTTTCAAAACCTATACTTTACGAAGCACTGTATCATAAGCTATCTTAAGAAGTCAGATAATAGGCTGCTCCCTCTATTATAAATGCACTGTTACTAGCATTTTGACCATGAGCGTCAGTCAAAACCCGTTATTCATAAGGCAGTCTTGTTTAGTTAATATATATTCATCAAGAGAAATGAATCTCGGTTGATGAAAATTCAAGATGAAGGCACTTTTCATTATTTAGTTTAAAATTCAATGGTTTTTTCGTCACCTGTCACTGTCTTTAGGAAAAACTTTGAATTGCAGATGTGGAAATTGAGGTCTGAGCATTAGCAAGTTTCAGAATGTGTGTAAACAAAACTGTATACGGTATTTGCAAACATACATAACTTTTATGATGTAAACAAAATATATATATATATATACGATATACATACATACATATGTATACGATATACATACATACAAACATACATACATACGAAGGGAGAAGTGAAACAACGGGCCTAGTAACCACTCCGTTGTTTCACTTTTCCCTTAGTGGTAATTGTCTTTATATATACATTCATCACGTTCCACATCTTAGTGATTCAGTTATATATATGTGTATATATATATATATATATATATATATATATATATATATATATATATATATATATATATATATATATATGTATATATATATATATGTATATATATATAAATATATATATATATATATATATACATATATATATTATATACACTTTCATACTTTCATTTTTGAGATACGTTTATCACTACATGCCTTCGATCCAAAATGGAAACAAAACAGGAAGTCTTACACTGGATCCATTGCTTGCGGTGATAAGTGTAGCGGTATGGAAAATGAGAAGTAGAGGCGTTATAATGAATATTAACAGTTAATTTATATCAGGGGAATAACCTGTATTAAACTCACACATTTCTTTCCCTGCCAGTCTCTCTATTATCTTTACTTTCTCGATAAAGATTTTACAATACACTTTCATTAGTCTAAGTGGTGTTATGCCCCTATAACTCTTACAGTCCCTTATATCACCTTCACCTTCGTACAAAAGAGCAATTATTCCTCTTAATCATTCTGCAAACAATGCTATTTTAGACACCCTGAATCACCTAAGAACGAAACAGCTGCTGGTTTGGATTTAAATAAATTAAGCAACATAGTTGTAGTTTTTTTTTTTTTTTTTTTTTGTCGTTTCTAGATTTCTGCCTTAAGTTTTGGAAGATGTCAGAATTTATTGGAAATGTTTCCAGAAAGTTGTTGACAATAACAGAGAAAAACTTAGCCAGAAGAGAAAAATAAAAAAAAAAATGTCCTGGACGGACTTGTAGAAGCTGCTACATTTCAGACATTTGAGGACCAAAGATACAGAAAAGTACTGTTGAAAGTTTTCATCCAACCCAACCTGACATCCACCCTTTTGACAAGAAACATTCTCACCCCCCAGGAAGTTCAAGGAAACTAGGGCTTGCATCTGTTGCAAGTTTGAATTCGGATGAGTGAAAGCTTCTTAGTTTGAACTTCGTTGGACACTGAAGGCCTCTCTTGTGATGGGGAGCATTGTCGCCTTGGGTGACAGTGTGTGTGTGTGTGTGTGTGTGTGTGTGTGTGTGTGTGTGTGTGGGTTTGTGTGTGTTTGTGTTTGCACTGTGAAGGTGTGCGTTTGCACTGTGAGAAGAGCGTGAGTGTGTGTGGTGTGTGTGTGCTGTGTGTGTGTGTGTGTGTGTGTGTGTGTGTGTGTGTGTGTGTGTGTGAGAGAGAGAGAGAGAGTGAGAGAGAGAGAGAGAGAGAGAGAGAGAGAGAGAGAATTTGTTAATACTTAAATGTTCGTTTAGGGAATACTGACATTTACATTACCAGTATAATAATTCATGCACGAAGCACTATTAATAGAAGTGGAATAATTATGCTGTAATGAACCTTGCATCATATTTTAATATTGCGGTTAATTCTGTGAGATGGTTTTTTTTGGCCTTTCATCATTAGTCAATAATTATCTGCATGTGCGCAAACATGGACGTATTGGGCGGAGTTAAAAGTACATTCATATTATTGTCATTCATTTAGTTAAACCCTCCTCGCCATTTCTAATATCGCAGAGTAACGTGAATGATTAAGCTGAGGTAAAAGTATTCTTCATCAATTACATTATCATAAAATTGAACTTATAAAAAATTAATTTCGAACTGCCATATGATTTCGGTAAGTTAGAAGTGAACTTGGAGAATATTCATAAGATAGAGCTGAAAATAAAGAATTATCATTGTTATTCAGAAGATGAACCCTATTCATATGGAACAAGCCCACAGGGGCCATTGACTTGAAATTCAAGCTTCCAAAGAATATTATGGTGTTGATTAGAAAGAGTAACAGAAGGGAAAAGGAAATGCAGTAATAAGAGACCACTAACTAACCAAGAAAAAAATTATTAACAAATTAATAAATAAATAGATAAACATGTTAATAAATTATTCAAATGAAAGGAGAATTGTATTAGGGTAGTATTGCAGAAAGATATTCTGAATAAATAGTAATCATATACTATAGACATGTAGGTGTGCTGGCAACAATAAATTAATCTTTATATGAATGGTATGTTTCTTTCATTTCTTCTTTGTTGTTTTTAATGAAAGCAATTATATTATCATTACCGAAAACTAACAATAAACTAACAATAAATCTATTATATAAAACTTTTCTAATAATTTTATATATATATATATATATATATATATATATATATATATATATTTTTTTTTTTTTTTTTTTTTGTAGGAAAGCCGAAGAATTTTGATAAGTCAAAGTTTCTTAACAAAATCTCACTTGTTACATAAAAACCCTAATATTGCCTTATTATTTAGCTTATTTAGTAAATAAGAAAATGCAAGTATGTGAAACTTAGCCAAGCGTTAAGATATGGATTGATTAAGGTTTTTCTGACTTAATTCTGATATCCATTATCATATGTTATTTCTGATTAACAACTACAAAAGGGCGGAATATATAACATTATCTCAAAACTTGTTTTCATAGCTAGTAGGCCTAAACAAAATTGTCCAATCACCATGTTTAATTTAGCGTAAAACTAGTTTCTTTTAAACGGGTGTTCATTCTTATTCAGATATCTATTGGCAATCCCAAACGTTCGTAAAATTTTTGTTTGTTATTTCCCATAAAATATACTCTTAAGGTCGTAAAATGAAGAAATATCTGGCCAATAGGGCATTAGTACTTTAATTTGAATACTTAACTTAAATCTCATTTTCAGCTAGCTAATAAATAAATATATATATATATATATATATATATATATATATATATATATATATATATATATATGTATATATATATATATATGTATATGTATATACACACACACACACACACACACACACACACACATATATATATATATATATATATATATATATATATATATATATATATATATATATATATATATATATATATATATAATTACATTTCGTCATAGGGTCTAAAATTTCATTCTTAATCGACAGTACCATTAAACCTAATACCCATATTTCAAATAACCCGTTTGAAAACGATAACAAAACGCATCAGTAATTTATCACTGCTGTCATATACAGTTGCTTACGTTATTTGCTTACGTTATTAGAAGCCTCGACAAAGTCATGAAACCAGACGTAAATATATTGAATACTATAGTGTTGGAGTAGGTCCTATAGTATCCAAACTTGCTTTGAACATTGGAAGTCAGTAAATTTATTAGCAGTCTGTTGCATGAGCTAGTATGTTTCACTTTTTATAAATTAAAGTAAAGTTAAATTGGAAATGGACATCATAAAATCAACCTTTTTTTCTTAGTATAAGTTGTAGTGTTTTATCAGTATATTGAAACCAGATATACCATAAAAATTTTTAAGTGAGACTAATTCTTATGCTTTGTGAAGGCTACCATGAGGCTAATGTAATATTGATATAAACGTATCAAAATTTTAAATCCTAGGCTGCCATGTTATGAGATGGTATACATTTGTTTGCAGGTACTGAAATTTTTGAAATTCCAGTCAGGAAAAATATTTCGTATAATACACAGTTTTATAGCGTTCAAAACGTAGATAAATATAAATAGCAAAGAGGTTTTAAAACGTTGTTTGTTATTCATTTGTTTATGAGAAATTTAATCAAGCAGTGAACACGTATAGAGCAGTTTACTTTCTCTGTTATTTTTCGAAAACTCAGTATCAGGGAAATTTCAACAAATAACATTCCATCGCCCGTATTAATTCGAATCGTCATATTCCGCCGCTAGCGTAAATGGAAACTCAGGCTGCTGTGTTCCCACAAGGGAAAAGCCATCAGCTTTGCTTTAAAGGCTGGGGAGCCATGAAAAAGCCCAGAATTCGTTTCCAATGGAAGAGTTTGTGTAGAAAAATGAATTTCCGTGCAGGGAGATATCTCATTTTTTGGGATGTACTCACATGCACTAAACGAACACGCAGAAACAACTGCATCCGCAGGCGCATGCACACCCACTTTGTGTGTGTAATGTATATTTATATATATATATATATATATATATATATATATATATATATATATATATATATATATGTGTGTGTGTGTGTGTGTGTGTATTAACTTTATCACTTACACAATTGATATGTGCATTAATACAATTACTAACAGGACCTCATTAAAACTGGATGGTATCTAGGATATATATATATATATATATATATATATATATATATATATATATATATATATATATATATATATATATATATATATATATATATATATATATATATATATATATATATATATATATATATATATATATATATATATATATATATATATATATATATATATGAAAGGGAGAGAGAGAAAGAGATTTTGAGATATTTTTTATAACCAATTTTTCTAAGACTACGGTACAATAATTTTATTCAGAGTGTATGCAATTCCAATTTCCCATGTAACGCAATATTATCATTGCACCTTGATTTATTAGTAAGTACCATTCATCTTTAAAAAAATTTATTAAGAGAAAAATACCAGTGGGCTTGATTAAGATCTAATAAGGTACAGCAGGTGGTCATTTAGTGATCATTTATTGACAACAATTACGACTATATATTTCCAAGTAAGACTGAGAGTTCATTACTGATAAAGTAGACTGACAAACGTATCTAATTACCAAATTATGAATATCAACTGATATTCTAAAAATGAGATTTTAGTTAGATAATATATGACAACTATTCCAAATTCGTTCCAACTACAGAAAACGGGAAATGTGAAGTAACTACCCTCAATCCAGCCAAGCTATTATCGGGAGCCAGAAATAGTCCAAAATTTCTAAATGACTGTTTGTGATTGTTGTAAAATGCATATTGACGTAAAAATTGAATTTCATGTAAACGTGTTGTTTTTAAGATTTTTTACATAATCAGCCAATGTACGTACAATGACACAGGTAATCAGAAATTTATAGAACAAAAATACACGACGCCACTGAACACTTAAACACACGAGTAGTGACAAGGACCATTAATGCGGACAACTTTAAACAGAAATAAGGAAGTGTGCGTGTGTGTGTGTGTGTGTGTGTGTGTGTGTGTGTGTGTGTGTGTGTGTGAGAGAGAGAGAGAGAGAGAGAGAGAGAGAGAGAGAGAGAGAGAGAGAGGAAGTGGACAGTCCACCAAAGAGTAGTGACAAGGACCGTTAATGCGGACAACTTTAAACAGAAATAAGGAAGCGTGCATGTGTGTGTGCGTGCGTGCGTGTGTGAGAGAGAGAGAGAGAGAGAGAGAGAGAGAGAGAGAGAGAGAGAGAGAGAGAGAGAGAGAGAAAGTGGACAGTCCACAAAAGACAATAATCCCAGAAAACCTGATGTAAACAGAAACCCATATATGGCAGGGACCACCTCATCTCGAACTGACTCTTAAACTTACTTTTGCCAGTCACTGGAAATATGCCAAGAGATTATGACGTTAAGGAAGATGAATGCTTCCTCTTACCCAGAGACCATTTTAAAGGACCTAATGGGTTTCCATCATAAAGGATTATTTATTTGCAGAGGATGACATAATCCATTATGAGTTGGAGGGATTTAACAGCTGTTATTTCCTAAAAGTTCAAAGACAAAGTAAAAATAAATTTCAATGTAGATGAAAGATGAAGGCAGCTGTGATGAACACGACAGCCATTAAATTAAACTTAACGGCATCAATACTGAAGGAAAACAAGGATCATATTAATAATATATCTTTACAATATCAACTGAGTCCCTGAAAATCACGTTAAAAAGGAATGGTACAGAAAAATCTCATTAAGAAAGTGGGTTGCATTCATATAATATTTGAGTTGAGTTGAACATAGAATTTAGCCAAGGGCCAAGCGCTGGGACCTGTGAGGTCATTCAGCGCTGAAAGCGAAATTGATAACAAAAGGTTTGAAAGGTGCAACAGGAGGCCAACCTCGCAGTTGCACTATGAAAAGTAAGATGGAAGAAATAGAATATGAAAGGAGGTAGAGTAAAAGGAACGAAAACGGTTGCAGCTAAGGGTCATCTAATATTTACCACTCATTATGCAGCAGTTACAGGTGTCTAAGTATATTGAGTTTTGGAAGTTTTCTTTTCCGCTTATTTATTATGGTTTGTTAAGTTTAAGGTTCCTAAAGTAACCCTTAATAACAATGACTGATAAATTTTCATTGCGATTTGAAGCTTCAGGTAAAAATGTTATCGAAACAATTAGTAAGGTATAGTGACGGGAATTTGTATAAAGAAAAAACATCTTCAAAAATTAACAATCATTGATCAAATTGAGATGTTGACTGGACAAGTATTTCTTGTT
Organism: Macrobrachium rosenbergii; assembly: GCF_040412425.1. Lineage (NCBI taxonomy): Eukaryota > Metazoa > Arthropoda > Malacostraca > Decapoda > Palaemonidae > Macrobrachium > Macrobrachium rosenbergii. Next base: position 32,427,770 of record NC_089762.1, on the reverse strand, counting down.
TAATTTTCCATGAATGTTTAATTTTCCGTTAATGTTTAATTTTCCATTACATTGTAATTTTCTGCTAATGTTTAATTTTCCATTAAGTTTAATTTTCCATTAATGTTTGATTTTCCATTAATGTTTAATTTTTCACTAATGTTTAATTTTCCATTAATGTTTAATTTTCCATTAAAGTTTAATTTTCCATTAATGTTTAATTTTCCATTAGTGTTTAATTTTCCAATAATGTTTAATTTTCCGTTAATGTTTAATTTTCCATTAATGTTTAATGTTCCATTAATGTTTGATTTTCCATTAATGTCTGATTTTCATCGTCACATAAAATGCGATTCTTCACTGCAGTTTATGGAGCCAAGAGGTTCACAATCTACGAATTTTCCTAAGGACAGACTTTCATGTCAATATGATTGACACATGAAGGCACAATTATCTACATAGCAGTTTTTTTTTTCTTGATATAATGTTCGCGGTTCATGTTGAACGGCAACTGTAAAAAAAAGTTAATCTTATTAAAAGGCTGCTTAAATTGTCAGGTTCAATAGTCGCAAATAGACTTTTTCGATTATTTTACTGCAAATTCAATGAGATTAAATGTGTGATCTCCAGAAAGAGCGTTTTTGTGGGATCTGTTTAGCCTTTTGAGAGACTAAACCAAAACAAAAAATTCCAGGTCAACGTATAAGCCAGGGCTTCTGGGGTATGTCAACATTTACTTCTTCGCCCAAAAATGCTTCTAGCTAAATTATAGGAAAGCGGAATGGCATTAAACAATTCTCTTTTCATTGTATTAGCCTGATTTGGTTCCTTAAATCAGTCCTCCCCACAAATCTCTCTCTCTCTCTCTCTCTCTCTCTCTCTCTCTCTCTCTCTCTCTCTCTCTCTCTCTCTTTCTCTCTCTCTCTCTCTCTCTCTCTCTCTCTCCTAATTCCTCGTTGGACGAGTCATACTCTGTCCAGTCCCCGGCCGGCCAATGAAGAATAAGAGGAATTTATTTCTGGTGATTATTCACAGCAAGCTGTAGGTCCCGTTGCTAGGTAAAATTGGTTATAGCCTGTGCTGTTAATCCTTCTGATGAAACAGCAGGTTAAACTAAGATAACTTAATTCTTCTTTCTTAAAGATGACCTCTCTTATTCAAAAAGTATGCAAAGAATTTATATAACTATTTTCCTAATACCTTTTCACGGAGAGAGAGAGAGAGAGAGAGAGAGAGAGAGAGAGAGAGAGAGAGAGAGAGAGAGAGAGAGAGAGAGAGAGAGAGAGAGAGAGAGATTCTCATAAAACCCACAAAGCTCATTCAGTTGTACTAATTAATTTAACAGAGGAACATAACTTTAGGCTTGTAAAACCTTCCGCATTGTTTTACAGGCCCTTAAACGTCTTCCACTTAAGTCTTATCCTGTAGAAAAAAGAGAGAATATAATGGAATTTAATCTAGAGAAGGCAAAGTTTACTACTGCCCTGGCTGCTCATCACCCCCGCCCCCGCCCAATAGGTGACCGTCAACTACAAAAGTAAGCGGTATAATTAACATTGAAAATATGCAAAGCACTCTCAAAAGGTTAACAAAAAATTTTTTTACGTTGAAAAAATGTTTTTAACGGCAGAAATCATTTAATTTACACATGATGTTTGATCCTTATCAAACTAAATGAAAAATTAATGTAGTGATTATATTCTGTGTTAGGGTTTTTCCATTCTTTTTGCGCACGGTAGACTATTGGTAAAAATCGTGACATCATCAGTAGACCTATTAAGATAATCCGTTATGAGTGATTTTCTATTCATAATCTCCCAGCGTACTGAATCTTCTTGGATTCCTCAACCGTCACTGATTTTTCTTTACGTAAATGTTAATAAAATCTTATCAACCTAACCTTTGGTAAGGATAACAAAAACAAATTGTTAATAGGTGTTACAACTTGCAGCCAACTTGTCAAAAAAGTAAATCCCATATTCATTGCCTAAACTATATTATCCATTAGAGAATAGATTATGTTATTAACAACTACTAAATGGTTTCAGTTATTCAGTGTACTTACATTTTATCAAATACATTTATTTACATTTTACGTAAATATTTTCATCAACCACACGGAATTCTCCCAGTCAGACCAATTTGGAGTGAAAGGCTTTACGAAAATCCATAAAAATAAAGCCAATCTTTCACCATAGAAAAAAGTTACATCGTTTTCTTTTTAAGGACCGACTCATCAGCTTCAACTACCCTAGCAATCATTTTGGGATTTTTTTTTATAAGGCCATTTTTCTTGTCAGCTGCAGTTTTGGAAAATTCTCAGAAGCTGTCAAGATCGAGGAATCGTAAACTCTGGTGCAGACAGATAAAACACTACAACACTGATGTGGCCAGTTTTATGATGAACTTTTTTTTTTTTTACAAAATCTATATAGTAAAATTGTTTCGAAGAAGGGTTTTAGAGACTATTTCTGGGAAAAGACTAGGCCATAGAATTTTTTATTATTATTATTATTATTATTATTATTATTATTATTATTATTATTATTATTATTATTCTTACTTCATTTATTTATTATTATTATTTTTTTTTTTTTTGTCTATCACAGTCGTCCTATTCGACTGGGTAGTTCTTATAGTGTGGGGGTTCCGGTGTAGCAGGAAATTATTCCCCCCTGACTGAAATCCCCACCCCCCGGGAAAATTAGCCCAGGACTGATTTCCTCCCGGGAATAACAGCGCAGGCTGTTTTTCCCTGGGGGAATTTTGGACCCTAGGATATTTTTCCCCTCTAGGCCATTTCTTCCCCTACATGTATCCACCTTTGCGGCGTGTTCAGTACAAGCCCGTTGGGGATTCCCGAATAAACATAAACAAAAGACTGTCAAGAACAAAGACAATTAATGACCCCAAGAGGTCGTGTCGTGATATTATTATCGTGTGTGGCAGGCTGTCGTTGCTACACGTCGCCGTCATAGCCATACTCTTATAACAGTAGTGGGGTTGGGGAATCTTGGCCGAGAGGGGGGACGAAATTCCCGCAAGGGGAAATATATCCTGGCCCATATTTCCCCCGGGGGGAATTTCGGACAGGGGGGAATACAGACTGTTACACCGGGTTGCATCCTAACTCCTCAGGAGTCCATCACTCTTCTCACTATGTGCGCTGTTTCTGATAGCACGCCCTTCGGCATGAGTCCTGGAGCTACTTTGGCTTCTAGTTTTTCCAGGTTCCTTTTCAAGGATCTTGGGATCGTGCCTTGTGTTCCTATGATTATGGAAACAATTTCAAGTGGCATATCCCATAGTATTATTATTATTATTATTATTATTATTATTATTATTATTATTATTATTATTATTATTTAGAGGATGAACCCTATTCATTTGTAACAAGCCCACAGTGGCCACTGACTTGAAATTCCAGCTTCCAAAGAATATTAAGGTGTTCATCAGGAAGAAGTAAGAGGAGGTAAAGGGAAATACAGAAGGAAATAGAAAAAATAAATCCATAAATAGTTAAAAATGTATTAAAATGCAAGAAGAACAATATTATGTCCAGCAGTCTTTCTGTTCTTGAGTAAGAAGTACAAATATCTAGAACTGAAGATCGCATGTCACGTCTTTAAAACAGTAAACACTTGGCATATAAATTAAGAAAACCGTATGTTAGCAAACTTGGGGAAAGGAAGGTGAAAAACAGTAATAAGCAGCAGAAGAAACAACACCTTATAATGCAAATAATACTAATTACCTTCCACTATAGACTCGAGATTCATTATTTAGTTTTTGCCACTGTTTTCATACTCGGTTGGCTAGATCAGGCAGCAACTCCCCCCATTTATCCGGGCTTGAGACCGGCAGCAAGTTGGACTGGCTTGTCCCCCCAACTGGTTGGGTTTTTTTCTTCTTCTTTTGACCTTATTAATCCCACTGTACAGCAGGGTCGGCCGAATGCAAATTATAATAATGAAAAGGATTAAATTTACTGTGTATAAATCAGTGATCGCCATCGCAATACCGCTCTCAAATACTGTGAACGTTTTTTACCTGTCTGTTTCAAGTTGTAGTCCAAAAATGGGACTTTTTGAAGAGGAAATTGTTCACTTTAGAGTAATTTGTATAAAATAGGTTTGACTTGTTTTCGGTTACATACCGTTTCTACTCTTTTCTGGTTAGACCTCATATATATTTGCACGCGAACTAACACACGCTCGACATATTATACAAAAGGATACATACATACATACATACATACATACATACATACATATACACACATATATATATGTGTGTGTGTATATGTATGACTGAATCACGAAAATATGGAACGTGATGAATATATAAATAAAGGCAATGCCACGAAGGAAAGACCTTCTAAGTAAAGGACAAGAAGTCGAA
>NC_089762.1:32408390-32415890 GCF_040412425.1 Macrobrachium rosenbergii | reverse complement strand
CTCATGAATACAAATATTTGTATCAAAGATGTAGACGCAAGTGCGTACATGAAATATAATATGACTACAGTATACTGAGGCAGATGGAGGGCGGGGTGGGTAGGAAAAATTAAGTATAACTTAGTTTAACCAGACCACTGAGCTGACTAACAGCTCTCCTGGAGCTGGCCCGAAGGATTAGACTTATTTTACGCGGCTAAGAACCAATTGATTACCTAGCAACGGTACCTACAGCTTATTGTGGAATCCGAACCACATTGTGGCGAGAAATGAATTTCTATCACTAGAAATAAATTCCTCTTAATCTTCATTGGCCGGTCGGAGATTCGAACTCGCGGCCTACAGAGTGGTAGCTGAGAACGGAACCCGCTCTCCCAACGAAGAACTGGGGGTGGGGAGCGGGCGCCTGGTGATGCTACTGATGCTCCTTCCTTCTGACAATCGGCCTCCATTGTGTAAAGGTCTTACAGCTTTATTTGGCCAATTCACTCAGTTTTATCTTCAGACCAGAGGTTTCTATGTTTTCTGAATTCCAGTATTTGTTAACAACCGGTTAATCATTTTTTTTGGGGGAGGATGGCTTGACGGGAAAGAAACAGGAGGAGCACAAAGAGTTCTCGAATTCCCTTTCATTCCTGTTTGAAATGGATGGAAGCCTAATACTCTTAAGGGGAGAGTCCTCCTCACATATGGGCAACGTTAATGAGGAGCGATGCAAGGGGGGGGCGCCCATTGCACCCATTAGATCCATTATCCTCGTAAAATAAGGGAGCTATGAAGGGGGAGAAGTCATCAACAACGAGCCACGGATTCGAATTTGCTACATCTGTGTTCCTTCCTTTCGTTCAGGAGCCATCTTTAATTTGTTAAGACAGACTCCTTAAAAACAATGAAATCTCATTCAACTTTTGCTCTTCGGCTCCAATAACGCAGATCCTCTTTCTAATTGTTGTAATCTCAGAAATTTCTCTTGTCCTTTCCTTAAACCAAGATTAAGAATCAACGACAATTATCCACACAAGAAAAATGCACATTCCGAGTTATAAAAGCTATTTCAATTTAAAAGGATAATGGAAGTTCAGGAACTAGGGCCTTGTATTTATTAGCAATGGCTTTTTAGTTTTCTGTAAAAGAAAACTATTGTGCCTCAGATCTTAAAAACTACTAAGGCTAGAGGGCTGCAAATTGGTATGTTGATCATCCACCCTCCAATCTTCAAACATACCAACTTGCAGCCATCTAGCCTGAGTAGTTTTTTATCTTATTTAAGGTTAAAGTTAGCCATAATCGTGCCTCTGGCAACGATATAGGCCAGGCCACCACCGGGCAGTGATTAAAGTTTCACGGGCAGCGGCTCATACAGCATTATACCGAGACCACCGCAAGATAGATCTATTTTCGGTGGCCTTGATTATACGCAGTGGCTGCTGTACAGAAAACTCGATTGCGCCGAAGAAACTTCGGGGCATGTTCTACTTGTTTATTACTATTATTATTATAAATTCCTGACATATCGGGATCGAAGTCAGGATTAATTTGGCAGTCAAAGGTTCGATCCCCATGTGAACTCAAAATTGATTTCTATTGTATACACAACTGACGGAACTAAAATGGGATTTGGCAAGAATTTGAAATCTTAAAAAAGCACTTTATAGAGAAAAAGTCGCAACAGAAAGAAGCACATGCAGAGAGATTAAAATGCAAAAAAAAATTCATTAAATAAAGGAAACCATCTCTAAAGGCTATTTACCCTTCAAGATAAAGATCTATTTGTAAATATGATTATTCTGAAAATGTCATCATAAAATACATCTTATTCAGATAATCCTTAGTATATAGATGACGGAAGAAGTATCCTCTTTGAGAGGAAGTCTGGGCATAAATAAAAACAAGTTTCTTCTGCGCAATCGTGTTTTCTGTACAGCCGCTGCAGCGTATAATCAAGGCCACCGAAAATAGATCTATCTTTTGGTGGTCTCGGTATAATGCTGTATGAGCCGCGGCCCATGAAACTTTAACTACGGCCCGGTGGTGGCATGGTCCATATCGTTGCCATACGCACGATTATGGCTAACTTTAACCTTATTAAATAAAATAAAAACTATTGAGGCTAGAGGGCTGCAATTTGGTAAGTTTGATGATTGGACGGTGGATGATCAACATGCCAATTTGCAGCCCCCTAGCCTCAGTAGGTTTTAAGATCTGAGGGCGGACAGAAAAAGTGCGGACGGACAGACAAAGCCGGCACAATAGTTTACTTTTGCAGAAAACTAAAAAAGACCAAATTTAATACGCAATGTTTTTATGACTACACAACATCAAAAGATGTGTTATGCCCTGTTGAATAAACATCAATGGGATATCATATTATAAGCGAAATATCAATATCAAAACCAGGTACTGAAAACATTTTTTTCCACTTTGGCCTTCTGTTGAAGAAACCGGAGTTGCCTTTATAAAATAAAGAGAGAAATTGATACATCATCCGAAACTTGTCGAGCTAGAGAGAGAGCCATGTCTGTTATATAACCCTTTCAAGGAAAGCCACCTATTTTTGTTTATATTTCGATACAAATCCCATCGCATAAATATAACTTCTAAATTTTTGAACTATCGGGAATGAAAAAGAGGACCCCTGGAGAATTTAAAAGGAAATTTCTTGTTAGTTCTGTTACTCCAGGCTCTACCTGTCCCCAGACCGGGGAGTTCTCGAGATCTCTACAAACAGCTTCTTATAGATTGGAATAAGATTAAAAACGATCTTCAAAAATACGACGGAAAAAGAAAGGTGTAGTTTTTTTTTTTTTTAAGTAGATTCAGTAGCAGAGAGGGAAAAGACTGTGAATGAAAAGTTATTTTTTTTATAGAGGCTTATTGCGCGTGCGTAAGCAAGACTCATACACATACATATATACATACACACATACTGTACATACATACATACGCGTGAAATCCGAACCTTTTTACCCCATTCCAAACCTTATCTTTCTTCCGGGGGACCCTTAGGTGTTTAAATCGATTTGTAATCGAACCCTTACTCCATCCTATCCCCCCTCATTGAATTGAATTGAACCTTTTCATGACTGGTAGTAATCAATAAGTCTTAATTTGAATGCAATGAGTGGCATCACGTTTGCAATATTTATATACAATTGTATCAAATTTTAAAAAATATATCTAAATACAGGGAAGGGGACTAGGTCATTACGTAGGTAGAGGCGTATCAGCAGGGTGAAATATTCTTACAAAGAAGAAAAGACACGAGATTATGATTGTCACGCAAACTACTTAAACAACGAAGATAAATTACTTTTGTTTGCGTGACTAACCTGACTGCCCTATTAGTGCAGCAGATTGCTGTAAAAATCGTTCAGATAGTGAAACAAGCATGAAATTTGGCACAAACATTCCTAAGACTACGCTCTCTTAGAAAAGGGCGCTGGCCACCTGAAAATCCAAGATGGCGGCTATTTTTCAAAATGGCCGCCATCTATGTTGAGATTCACTGGTTTGGGAGCATCTATTGATGGAATATGCCAGTTTTTTTTTTTTTTTTTAAACCTCGACTTTTAGGTTATAAAATGTTCCATACCACACATTTTATTGAAAACCCTTACTAAATGAATTGTAACCAAGATGGCGTACAAAATGGTTGCCATAAAAGTTTTTTTTCTATCCACAGCGCTAGCAGACATAGAGACCAACTGTTTTTATTTAATGGTATATTCATGTGATCAGACAGTTTAACTAATATGCTATTTTCAACTGAAATAGTAATGGTATGGTCACATACAACATTGTGTCTAAGACTGTAACCATAAAAAGAAAAGAAGAGAAATACGGACTAAACGCAACCAATCTATGTATAGGTCTCTCAACCTACACCTTTGAAAATTCTGAGGATAAGAAGGTAGGCATAGCATGACACGTTGGATGCTCAAGCTAGATTATCTACTGAAGAGAGGGCAATATTTATCTAGACTTCACATTTGCAAGTGCACAGAGCTGTGCAGGGAAGACCCAGCTTGTAGCACTTGCACCTTTCCCGACAGCCTGCTTTGCATCCACATTTGGTAAGCTGTTGGCAACTCTTGGCTAAGGGCGAGTTGGTTGTCCAGAGGACTTGCCATGCTTCACCAGACTTTTGCCATCCCCACTCAGCAGGGTTCTCTGGCTGTGGCTGACACTGGTGGCCTGCCCCACACACAACCAGCCTGGTACGCAGCACGCTTGGTGTGTTGGAGGAGAGCTCCCTGGTTGGTGGAATGGCCTCATATGCCCTTTGTTTTCTGGCAAACATATCAAGTCTAGCCTCATCCACAGTGCCAGCAGTGCTGGATCTTTCATACATAAGTATGACAAACCTCTCCAGGACCTTCAGGTCACTCTCTTCCACTCTGAGAGGGTAGTGACTCAGTTTGGAGAACACAGTGGAGGCCTCTGGAAAGATGTTCCATGTCTGCCAGGCGGTCTTCTTGCCCTTGCTCCGGAAGGCTGACACTGTATCACAGCCTGTGATTCAGTCAGCCCAATGGCTCCGCCATCAGCCTTTATAAAGGCATTGGTCTGCTCATGAGCTTGGTCAAGAGCCATTGCTGAGAACTGGCGACTGGTCTTGTGCACAACAAAGTTGCCAGCCTTGAACTCCTTGTGCAACTCTGGGTGTGAACTCTCTAGGGTAAGCATGTCCCTGAGGTGAATAGGCAGCCAACGAGCATAGTTTGTATTATTGTTGGAAAAGAAGTAGGGTATCAGCTCATGCAATGCCTGGCAGTAGAGGACAAAATTGGCCTCACGGAAGGACCTGATCAGTAGGAATATCACAAGTTCCATAGACAACACCATGTGCCAGAAGTGGAACTGTGGACTCTGCTGTCTTCGAAGGTCACACCACTCCTCAAACTCTAATGCCTGCTCATTGTTGTTTGCTTTCTCAGCACAGTAGTCAGTGTATGCTGTCCTCAGGAGTTTGTACAAACTAGAGGCTGTAACCTGGTGCATCTGCCGTGTCCTGGTTACACTTGCAGCTGACAGGAAGGATTCTGCAGTTCCAGATGAAGCAACTCCTGCCTCCACCAGAGCTCCTGTCCAACCACTGCCATGAAGAAGAGTACCAAGAGATGTCATTGCTGCCATCTCAATGTGCAGACCACCAAACATTACCAGATACTTGTCTTCGCCATACTGATCAGGCCACTGCCACTGCACCTGCTTTGCTACGGCATAGATTGGCTGATCAGCTGTGATTATGGGTATCTGGCCAGGGTTCAGAAAATCAGTGACATCCTGCACTTTCTGCATCACGTGTTTGATCGTAGCAACAGAATGAGCCTGATCACGCAGGAGAGGAAGCAATGAAGTTATGGTTACTTCAAATTCTGGGCTTCTCTTCATTGAAGCGTGATGAGCTGACCACGTCAGATTCACTGCATCATCTATTTCCTGGGTGACTATGACCTTGTCTAGCCACTGATACTCCAGTGCAAGCTGTGGCCCCAAGATATCTGTGGGTGGCTTTGGTATTGCAGTGTTTGGTGGCACAGGGTTCTTTGTTTGAAAGGAAGCTGGTGAGATGTTTGTGAATGTGTCCGGCAATTCAGGCACCGACCTCACTTTCTCAGGTGCAAACTTTAGTTGCTGTCTTTCCTGTCCAGTGTTCTCCTTGGTGGGGTGCTGAAATATGGAGATGCTAGTTCCATGGAAGGAGGTAGTGGCAGTAGTTGCAGATGGGTTGTGGTCGATGTTGTCCATCACTGCAGTGGTGAACAACCCTTTTCGCAGTACTGGGGACAGACCACACCCTCCTCCACATATTTGCTAACTGTGGCATCTCCTAACTGTGCAGAGACCTCCAGTACTCTGTCATAAGAGATACTGAGGCCATACTGATGTAGCATTTCAACCAGGTTTCTCTTCCTGGTTTTGGCATAGACTGAGAGTCCCATGTAGACTGGGAATGGTGTTTCTCTGTCTTTGGAGTGTCTATGAGTTGTTGCTCCCTCTTTGTATCGGGAGTAGCAGTTGAACTGCATGAGCTGTGCAATGGCCTGGTCTGACTTTGATGCTCCAAATCGTAACTGTGACTTGATGTCAGCCCCATGCTCAACCATCCCTACAAACTGGAGCAGGAGAGGAGGCACAGAATTTCGTACACAAGCCTCAGAAAATGTGCCATCAAACCGTGACTGATGATCAAGTATAGACTTTCTGAGAATATTTGCTGCTTTAGCAATGATAACTGCCTCTGAAAGATCAGATGATTGAGCAAGTGCTTTTCCCACATCCTTTTGAAATGCAAGTAATACATCTCTGCCAGATTTATGAGCCTCAAGTTCTGGAATTTCTGCCAGAAGTTTGTCTTTGAGTCTCGTGGAATTTACACTTGGTGACTCTACACCTAATTGTTCCAGACGTTGTTGGTAGAGGTGGCAAATATCTGCCAGCCGAAATGTGACTGGATCATCTGAACAAAGGTTGTTTTCAACAATGTATGTCATCAGTTCTGACAGAACTAGTGGATACACATCTGATTCTGACTCAGTGCTACCTTGGTCTTTCTCAAGGCTCCTCAGGTAGGACCTTTTTCTGTTGTAGAGGGCACAAAGACAGGCATGGTGATACTTAAACTCCTGTGCAATGACATCCCCACCAGTCAACTTAGCAAGGAGCTTGCCATCACTAAGTATCTCTGCACATTCACGCAATTTCAAGTCAAGGCCCTTAGTACTAGCCTGTCTGAGATCAGATGCAGGTGCCACTTTCTCACAGAAAATGCAAACTTCATTGTCATGACTGGTTTGGCGCAGTTTTGCACGACTAGTCTCAGTGTTGCTGGTCTGGTCATTGGATTGTCGCTTTCTTGCACGGTCCAGTTTAGTGTTGTTAAACAACAAGCGACAGTTCACATGGTATTTTGCTGCATTTTTCCTGAGAGTGGCCTCTATGCCATCACCTTCATCCAGCCTTGCTGGATCCATTATCAGTGGCATTTCATTAATTTCACTGAACATGGGAATGTTCCTTGCCAGCATTGTGTACCCATCATGGTCTAGGACATGATGACTTGGAGGTGATGTCAAGTGCTCACCTCTTTGTCCTTCTGACAAAGACAACACAAACTCCAGTTTGTTTTTCTACTGCTCAATATTGGATTGGCATCACATTCTGCCATGATTTCACTTTTGATTAAGGCCGAGGGGTTATCCTTTACCACCTTAAACAAAGCACACATTCCTGTATGGGATTCAACTAGGTTCGGTCTCCCTACACCTAGCCCGATCATTCATCCAGTGCCATTTAAGTCCCGTGTGATCTGTACACCATCCGGGTAAGTACATGAACCATCATGTACAGCCCCATACCCTTGGCTCGGCTCTCCTGCGCTGGCACATCCTGTCTATTCAGGTGCGGCTATCTAACTATAGCTGGTCTGGGGCTGTTAGAAAGCATTTGGGACACTAAACTAAACTATACTACAACTACTAGTCTAAGACTACAGGA
>NC_089762.1:32383390-32400890 GCF_040412425.1 Macrobrachium rosenbergii | reverse complement strand
ACAAAATTTACAAAATGGTTTTCTTGAATCTGCTCACGCGTGTGGGCTATTACTTTTAAGACATGGTTTCCACTGTTCTAGGTAAACACTTCCTGGAGGAACGTATTGTTTATAAGCCTAGCTTTGTATCTAGAAGGTGTTTTAAAACTAAATGCTACAACAGAATATATTAATAGATAAATTAATCAATTCATACGCACACTAAATAAAAATACTTTAAAAATATGCAACCGTCTGTTTGATTATTTGTACTAAATGAATTGGGATTTCTAATAATCGATGAAGGCCTGGCATTATAACACGAAAGTGATCTTGATGTTAATTTCTGCTCTCATTCCTGCTTCTTTCATACCTGCTAAGGTGAAGGAAATTTATGTCCTTTGCCACCAAAATTATCAACAACCTCTGCAAGTGAAATTTTCCTCTTCTTTGGTGAAAAGGTCATATTTTCGACTATCTCAGATTGCCTCTCCTTACAGCAAATCAAATGTGTCTGACCCTGGGATTCCTCAGGATTATGTGGGACGTTCTAGTCCTGTCCTCGAAACATTCGCTGTTTGCACAGTCCATGGACTCTTGCATCTTTAAACAGAAGAAAGCATCTGGCCCAGATTGTGTTCCGGCACAATCCCTCGAGAAGTTTACAGGCAATCTGGTTTCTACGCGTTGACGTCTTTTTCGTCTTATTGTCAGAGCCTACATTTGTGGCAAAAATGAGTGAACCCTCTGATTTTTAAGGGAATTCGTTTGTTCACTGATCCCAATCTCACTTCATCTATTTGTCATTTTCTTCTTTACCGAAAGGTGATTTCTCTCTCTCTCTCTCTCTCTCTCTCTCTCTCTCTCTCTCTCTCTCTCTCACCTACATAAGTAAAGAACAAGCGTTGAAAACCCGAAAAATAAAAAGGCTGGATTAACCACGTCCGATTTCCTTCATTCAATGCTTTGACATTTTCAAAACTAACGTCCGATTGTCTTAATTTCCACGATCACTAATTTATTGCCAGTTCAGCTCAATTCTCACTTTTTAATTACACCCTTTAATCAAACTGGTAAACTTTTTTTCTCTCCTACTGATGTTTGCTTATTTTTCTGAGGGACTTTGAAAAATCATCTATTGTTGCATTTTACATCTCGAGGGCATTTCAAAATCTCTGGTATAAGGGCGTGTTTAGCTAAACCTCCAGCTCACGGCTTCACTCTATCCCTCCAAGATTATTTTCAGCCCTTTGTCTAATTGTTTTATAACTGTCGTCACTCAGAGCAAGACGATTTCTCCATTCTTCATCTCACCCTGGAGGTCTGTTCTGATGTATACCTCTTTTCTTATCTATTTCTTTTATGATTATTCCACCTCGTTACTTCTCTTCACGTACATCCCAGCTTTTATATTTTCAAAGGCATAGTTTCTGCTTCTCTGTCCTCCAGCTTATTTTTGTATCGATAAATCTGCCTCTAAAAATTGAGGCTATTATTTATACGTCGTAAATTCATTTCTTTGTTCCAGTCACTAAAACTTAATCTTCGTCTCGTTCATCTCTGGATGAAATAATGCTCTCATATTTTGAGTATTTCTTCTAATTCCTTCACATTGCCGGGGATGAATCCAAGACAATTCGTTTGCTCACTGGTCCCAATCTCACTTCATCTATCTGTCCTTTTCTTCTTTACCGAAAGGTGATTCTCTCTCTCTCTCTCTCTCTCTCTCTCTCTCTTCTCTCTCTCTCTCTCTCTCTCTCTCTCTCTCTCTCATAAATAAAGAACCGGCGTTGAAAAACCGAAGAGTAAAAGGGCTGGATTAACCACGTCCTATTTCCTTCATACAAAGCTTTGACATTTTCAAACTTTTCGCGGGCGACAGAAATTCGCGGGAAATTAGCGTCGTCAGGATATGGTCATGCGGCTGCGGGAGGTCATGCGTCTAAATTGCCCTTCATCTGCGTTAGTATCCCGTTCAGGTCAGGTCACTTCATTCGTCCTGGGTCACGTACGAATTCCCTCTCGCCTTTGGTACCATTCCCTCTGTCATCAAAAGTTCTGATGTTTTATTTCGGCGCTCAATGCAAATGCGTTGTGAAGCAATGGGAAGTCACGTGCAAACGTTGAAAAACAAATGACGCTTCATTTTCATTGAATCGTGTACCTGTATATTATTTTCTTACTGTAAACAGTACGAAAATTAGCCCCAATAGAGACATATGATAGGTATGCCTCGAATGAGAGAGAGAGAGAGAGAGAGAGAGAGAGAGAGAGAGAGAGAGAGAGAAGGATTTTGACAAATATCGTCAATGTATTCGTGAATATGTGTTTTTTTTCATGAATCTGGTTACAAGCTAGAAAAATGCGTAATACAAACTAATAAGATTTTAATCCTGAATTTTATGAAAGTGGATTCACGGTATAGTGTGGATACTGATATTCTACTCTGCATCAACCTCACAGTAACTCCAGGGACACAGACACTTAAAAGCTGTGGAAATAGAGTATTGGAACTAAGCCTGTGAAAGAAGGGCTTTCCAGAAATCTTCTGGGCTGGTTAAAATTTCAGTTTCTTTACTGAAGAAACAAGAATCACGACTTAAACCTGGGAGCTGCAGATTTTGAAAGTGAAAATAGAACGTGGAATTCGATTTGAGTTAAAAGTCAGTGTCAGAGAGAGAGAGAGAGAGAGAGAGAGAGAGAGAGAGAGAGAGAGAGAGAGAGAGAGAAAACGTGTCCCCTTCCAACAGAAAAAGATAATTAAAGGAAAACAGAGTATGGAATTGGAATTGGGTTAAAAGTAAATGTCAGAGAGAGAGAGAGAGAGAGAGAGAGAGAGAGAGAGAGAGAGAGAGAGAGAGAGAGAGAGAGAGAGAGAGAGAGTCCTCTTAAAATAAAATAAAAATAATTAAAGCGAAAACAGAGTATGGAATTGGAATTGGGTTAAAAGTGTCAGAGAGAGAGAGAGAGAGAGAGAGAGAGAGAGAGAGAGAGATAATGTCCCTCTTCCAATAAAAAAAAATAATTAAAGCGACAACAGAGTATGGAATTCGAACTGAGTTAAAAGTGAGTGTCAGAGAGAGAGAGAGAGAGAGAGAGAGAGAGAGAGAGAGAGACAGACAGACAGACAGACAGAGAAAATGTCCCTCTTCAAAAAGGAAAAATAATTTAATGAAATAGGCTACCTAATTAATGAACATTTTTTACCATGTGCTTCACATGAAAATGCTAATTAAGGTGTTATCACACGTTACACTATTTTCCGTTATGGGAATAAGGATTCCTCATTAGCCTTACATAGTACCGCTGGAAGCCGGAAATATCCCTAATTAACATTTTTGAAAGATGTTTTTCAATTCACGCGATATGGCTGTTTTCCAAATTTCGTTTCCCCTACTTTCTCGAGTAAGGGCGATCCTTTACGCTCGTAGGTAGGCATAACCAGTATGTAATATATTTTTCTACCAAGCAGTGTATAATAATTTGCTATTTTATTATGTTGTATGTTTAGTAACTGAAGTTTTTTTTTATGGGACATTTATGCTTCTATTTTATCACTGGAACTACACGAGTTGTATCAATAATACACACTAAGAAACTGCAATAACAAGCGTTGCATATTCGCTTGCTATTTCCCCTCGAAAATAGATTTCTTTTAAAAACGAAAAATATCATTCAAAAATCACAAAATATTTTATTTACGATGGTACTCGCATCATCTAGACGTCGATGTTATACCGAAATAAATTGTAAAAATAGAAACCTTGTTTATTCTGGAGTCATATTTTCAAGCGTCAACGTTCACAGTAAAATCCTCTCTCTCTCTCTCTCTCTCTCTCTCTCTCTCTCTCTCTCTCTCTCTCTCTCTCTCTCTCTCTCTCTCTCTCTATATATATATATATATATATATATATATATATATATATATATATATATATATATATATATATATATATATATGTGTGTGTGTGTGTGTGTGTGTGTATATATATATATATATATATATATATATATATATATATATATATATATATATATATATATATATATATATATATATATATATATATATATATATTCAGTTTAGAGAATGCACTATAACGATATAAGTTTTCTATTCAACTTACCCAAAAGTATCTCATTTAAGAAAACTTCATTCCTTATGTTCAATAAGCGTAATCGACTCCCATCTCAGATAACCGTTACTGTAATTTGTTGGATTAAATATTAAAGCCTTCATAGCCTAAAAGGCTTAAAAGTTTAAATGAGGAAAATGTATCTCATCTCTTGCTGAACGAAAAAGAGAGAGAGAGAGAGAGAGAGAGAGAGAGAGAGAGAGAGAGAGAGAGAGAGAGAGAGAGAGAGAGAGAATGTTTGTGTGTTGGCACAAAAAAACTCATCTGAAATCAAACCTCAAAATGTTTTATGCGTCACATTACCTGCGCTTGTTTTAATTATTCACAACACCAAATGTAAATACTGAATTAAAGTAGCACACTACATCTTACAGTTCCCATTTTGACACAATTTCACTTTCATTTCTCTGTTTCTTTTACCGTCATAGAAAACTGAGCGACTTTAAGAAATCACTAAAGATAGAGAAAAATACAATAAATTCAACTGACACGTGAATAATCCTGATCGCGTAAAAAAAAATATGTGAATTGAAACTCGTGCGATTTTGTCTTAATGCAGGAAAGTTGGGAGAACGTAATGTTGACTACTTGCGTTTCAGTGCGTCTCTGAGAGTTTACCAAACATCTCGAGAAATGTTGTGCCGATATTGACGAAACTTGGTGACACCATTCACTAGGCAGCCCTCTTAATTTGAAATTCTTTTGATGCATATTGATAAATACTGAACGGTTTCTCGTCACAGAAACAGCGTCGTCGGAAAAAGTTTGCTGGTCGTAGTTTTATGCCTTTCTGAGACATCTGATATTTTCATTTGTTCATATCTTTATCGTTAAATTCGCTAGAAGCTTAATTCCATTGTAAACATGAAGTAACTCAACGAAAGAATAGGAAGGGTGTTTGATTTGAAAGTTTAAAAGAAATGCATAAATAAAAAAAAACAGTAACCAAATATGTTTGTGTGACATGTTCATGAACAATGAGGATAACATTCTCATCATCACGAAGCAGTCAGCAATGGTTAAAGTTTATGATAGGCTTTAGAGGTAATACTATATTTTGATTCTCTCTCTCTCTCTCTCTCTCTCTCTCTCTCTCTCTCTCTCTCTCTCTCTCTCTCTCTCTCTCTCTCAATCACCATACAACTGACTAAAAGTATATGACAGGCTGTCGAGTAAAATTAATACTGTATTTTGATCTCTCTCTCTCTCTCTCTCTCTCTCTCTCTCTCTCTCTCTCTCTCTCTCTCTCTCTCTCTCAGTCACTACAGAACTGACTAAAAGTTCATGACAGGTTTCGGGCAAATTTAATACTTTATTTTTAATCTCTCTCTCTCTCTCTCTCTCTCTCTCTCTCTCTCTCTCTCTCTCTCTCTCTCAATCACCAGAGAACTGACTAAAAATTTATGACAGTCTTCCGAATAAATTTGATACTGTATTTTGATTCTCTCTCTCTCTCTCTCTCTCTCTCTGTCTCTCTCTCTCTCTCTCTCTCTCTCTCTCTCTCAATCACCAGAGAACTGACTAACAGTTCATGACAGTTTTCCGGGTAAATACATTATTTTATTTTGACTCTCTCTCTCTCTCTCTCTCTCTCTCTCTCTCTCTCTCTCTCTCTCTCTTACCACTGAACTGACTAAAAGTTTGTGACAGGCTTCCGAGTAATTGACTCTCTCTCTCTCTCTCAATCACCATAGAACTTAACTTAACCATAGAACTGACTAAAAGTTTATGATAGGCTTCCGAGTAATTTTGATACTGTATTTTGACTCTCTCTCTCTCTCTCTCTCTCTCTCTCTCTCTCTCTCTCTCTCTCTCTCTCTCTCTCTCTCTCTCTCTCAATCACCATTAAACTTACCAAAAGTTTATGACAGGCATCCGAGTAAATTTGATACTGTATTTTGACTCTCTCTCTCTCTCTCTCTCTCTCTCTCTCTCTCTCTCTCTCTCTCTCCATTGAACTGACTAAAAGTTTGTGACAGGCTTCCGAGTAACTGACTCTCTCTCTCTCTCTCTCTCTCTCTCTCTCTCTCTCTCTCTCTCAATCACCACCATAGAACTGAGTATAAGTTTATGACAGGCTTCCGAGTAAATTTGATACTGTATTCTGACTCTCTCTCTCTCTCTCTCTCTCTCTCTCTCTCTCTCTCTCTCTCAATCACCATAGAACTGACTATAAGTTTATGACAGGCTTCCTGAGTAAATTTGATATTGTATTCTGACTCTCTCTCTCTCTCTCTCTCTCTCTCTCTCTCTCTCTCTCTCTCTCTCTCTCAATCACCATAGAACTGACTATAAGTTTATGACAGGCTTCCGAGTAAATTTGATACTGTATTCTGACTCTCTCTCTCTCTCTCTCTCTCTCTCTCTCTCTCTCTCTCTCTCTCTCTCTCTCTCTCTCAATCACCAGAGAACTGACCATAAGTTTATGACAGGCTTCCGAGTAAATTTGATACTGTATTCTGACTCTCTCTCTCTCTCTCTCTCTCTCTCTCTCTCTCTCTCTCAATCACTCTCTCTCTCTCTCTCTCTCTCAATCACCAGAGAACTGACCATAAGTTTATGACAGGCTTGAGTAAATTTGATACTGTATTCTGACTCTCTCTCTCTCTCTCTCTCTCTCTCTCTCTCTCTCTCACCAGAGAACTGACTAACACTCCCCAGGCACTCACCATAGTATTGCCTCTGATTGCTCTGGGTTCTGGCTCAGTAGGCTTGTTTCAGCACCAAGAACTTCAGTCAGAACTTGGTCGGAATTTCAGAGAGAGTTCACTGAGCCTAAACAGTTGACATATCGGTCTGTCACATTTCCTGTAATGCTTTTCCGTTGATGTATTTAGTAACTGAAAACTGTACAATAAGTTTCAATCCATTCTTAATTGATGTACGGAATGAAGTGTTATTTACGACAGAGTGAAAATAAAAATCAAAATATATATTCAACTTGATGAAAAAATAAACCCTTGACCCAAACAAAGGCAG
Source organism: Macrobrachium rosenbergii (assembly GCF_040412425.1). Classification (NCBI taxonomy): domain Eukaryota; kingdom Metazoa; phylum Arthropoda; class Malacostraca; order Decapoda; family Palaemonidae; genus Macrobrachium; species Macrobrachium rosenbergii. The sequence goes on along the minus strand of NC_089762.1, from coordinate 32,393,796 downwards.
GGAAGCTGTTAACTGAAATATACATAACATACATTTACACCTTCACAAAGACATGCAACAAGCATGCATTTATAAAGGAGAATGAAGGAACGAGGAATACAACTCAATTCAATTCAAAATTCAAGATGTTCTCATGTCTTGAAATACCTGGGGTATATTTGTTTAATATATTCTTAAAAAGTCCATTTTCAATCGCACAGATTTTTTTTTTTTTTTGTGATTTTCAACTTTTGCTGCTTTTAAAATGCTGGCCTCTCTCTCAAAGAGCTCCCTTTTCCGATTGTTTTTCTAGAGAAATAAAAATCCAATCTTGTATATTTTTTGCTAAAAAAATTCACAGATGCGTTTCTTTATCTTAAATGATATAGTGGTATATATATCATATCGATTATCCGGAACGATGCTACTAGCCTTCCCAGTTCTTAAGAAACTGCAAAAGCCGTGATAATAATGAAAACAGTTGAATCACGGCTCTGTGGGGAAGATTTTAATCTGCTGTATAAGCTGCTTGGCCTCATAAATTCTGCTGTGGGTTTCTGTAGAGCTGGAAGAAGATACTTTGGTTTCTTCTGAATCATTCCTGTATTTGTAGAGTTATTAGTAATGCGATCTGCGAAGCAATGTTTGAGAGATTTGCAGTCCTCAACAAAACATGTAAATTCATATCACAACGTTGCTGTCTTTTCCTCTTCTCCAAAGTGACCTTTGTTACCCTCGTACCCAGCGGTGATACAAAGTTATAGAGGCTTAAGATTCTGAGTGGCACTCCGTCACGGCAATTGTCCTTCTTAATGCCATCTCTTCCTCTTCAAGATCCGTGCTATATGACATTCTTTCTAGATTGTGATTATTTCCCCTTTGTCTCCATCATACTCTGTCATTTGGGTATTGAATATACGGGGGTAAGATTGAATGATATTATTATTATTATTATTATTATTATTATTATTATTATTATTATTATTATTATTATTATTATTATTATTATTATTACTACTAGTCAGTAGATGAAACCTATTCATACGAAACAAGTCCACAGGGGCCATTGACTGAAATTCAAGCTTCCAAAGAATATGGTGTTCAATAGGAAGAAGTAAGAGGAAGTAAAGGGAAATACAGAAAGAAGATATCCCCACTTATTAAAAAAGGAAAAAATATAAATAGATAAATAAATAAAAACGTATTACAATGCAAGAACTCCTGTAGTTCTAACTGCACGACATCCTCTGGGAGGCTGTGATAACACACGGAGATTAGAGAGACAGTGAACGTGATACTTATACAGCAATGAAATTATATTTTTTGTGGAGCTGCCCAGAACGTAACTCGTGTTTTCAGTCTCCATAATAAATCTTTAAGGATGCATTTCATTTGTGAGTTATTCTAAATCCACTAACGGTTTTGCAGCTTAGTAATTAACACTTCAATTAACAGAATACTTTCCTAGTTAAGAAACGAGGCTCCATTATAGCTTAGGTGTACGCATTTTCACCGGAAAATCCGAACCTTACATTTTGTAAATATTGAGTCATGAACATAGCCTAGCTTCCCTTTTGGTGCTCTTGCAAAAATTAGACAAAGAATACGAACACCAAACCTACTGAAGATGTTTCCGTCATTATTAAACTGCTTATGTGAAAATTTTGAACATTTTACTTATAAATAAGCCATGAAAAGGACTAAAAACACTGAAGATAATTGCTACGTTGAAAAGGAATCCTTTCAAGTTGTGTTAGTGTTTATTGTATAATAATTCTTTTTTACGGATACTGAGAAGCTTTATGATCTGCTTCGCTTACAGTTTCAGCACAAACTTGTAGAAAATGATTCCTTTATCATTTTCTACAAGTTTGTTTCAGTCACTGTTGTTTCTTCTAGATGTAAAATATCCCTCCAGCTGGTTCACCTGATTTGCATTTTATGCTTGTCTCCGGCAATCCGTGTTGATAACCATCATTCCGTCAGCCCAAAGTGGGAGCCTTCGTACCTCCAGTGGCCAATTCTGGCGGAATGAGTCAGTTGAAGAATGAGCTTCTGAATATGTAAATGGAATGGAATATAAAATTTAGCCAAGAGGCCAAGCGCTGGGACCTGTGAGGCCACTGAAAGCTGGAAGGCAGATTGAGAGTAAAAAGGTCTTAAAGGTACAAAAGGAGGAAAACCTCGGAGTTGTACTATGAAACAACTGTTAAGAGATGGTGGGAAACAAGACGGAAGGAAGACCTTATGGACGGAGGTACTGTAAAAGAACTGAAAGGGGTTGCAGCTACGTGCCGATAGCCGCGACAAAGAACCTTAAGTATTGCCTACAATGCGCCTTGTGAGGTGCACTGACCGCACAAACCCCCCTACGGTAACAGTGTAAGTGCAGAGGAAAAAGGATAGAAATATAACTTACAAAATGTATCCCCCGCTTTTAAATAATGAATTAAGGGCGCACTGATGTGTGTACAAGAAGTGTGACACGTTCGTGTTGAATATTATTATTAGATTATTATTATTATTATTATTATTATTATTATTATTATTATTATTATTATTCAGTAGATGAAACCTATTCAAATGGAACAAGGCCACAGGGGCCAGTGGCTTGAAATTCAAGCTTCCAAATAATATGGTGTTCATTAGGACGAATTAAGAGGAGGTAAAGGGAAATACAGAAAGAAGGGATCCCACTAATTAAAAAAGAAAAATAGTTAATAAATTAATAAATAGATAAAACTGTATTAAAATGCAAGGAGAATAGTATTAAGGCAGTAATGCACTGCATCTTCTCTTGAACTTCTGAAGTTCCAATAGCGCGACATCCCCTGGGAGGCTGTTCCACAGTCCAAAGGTGTAGGGAATAAAGGACCTCTGGAACTGATAAGTTCGACAGCGAGGCACATTTCCTGCATATTGGTGCTGCTGCTGTTCAGCGAATCTGGTTGTTCTCGGGAGATGAAGGGGATCAGGGATTAATTGCGAATGTGCAAGATTTCTGCTGAAATACAACTTATGAAAAAGTGACAAACAAGAGACCATCCGTCGATGGTCCAGTTCATAACCGTTACTATTATGAAATAGAAACTACCAGCACGAACCACTATACGAAGGAGATTTACCCCAAGCATTCGAGAGAAAAATCTTTCCCACAGGCTGTGCAAGTGCCGTGTGTTCTTGTTTTGAAAAATAGGGGAAAGCGGACGCAACCCAATAACAGGTCGGACATAAAGTTCCATTTTCCGTTTATTTGGGTAAGAAGTTGAATTACGAATGCGTGTGGCGATGGAAGATCGCAAATCAATGATATTTGAAACTTCTTTATTATTTTGTAATTAGGACCGATGAATAAATCGCTTAAACCCTGTGATGTCTGTGTGTCTGTGTGTGTGTGGTTGTATATATATGTGTGTATGTGTGTACGTATATATATACATACTGTAGATATATATATATATATATATATATATATATATATATATATGTGTGTGTATATGTATATATATATATATATATATATATATATATATATATATATATATATATATATATATAAATCAATGTGGTAAGAAAATCGTAGCCTATGTAACCATTTCAATGGGCACGTTAATAGCAATATGTCAAATATATATCTGATCTAAGGAAGAAAGTATTATGAAGCTTTAAATGCAGTGAATCTTCGATATAAAATCTCACATCTTTACTTTACTTCATCAGTGTGGTATTTCGAAATCAAACTTTCAGAGCATACAAAAAAAGAAACTCGCAACTTTACTACTTCATTTCATCCATATTAAATTTCGAAATCACCAACGAAGAGTAAACAAACAAATGCAAAAGCTACTCAGTATTTATTTTTTTTCTCCAACATACCCAGGAATGTTTTTCCTTAAAACTTTACGTCTTATGCCTGGGATTTTCCTCTTGAGCTTAAGAGAGCTTTTATACACTCCACGTACTCGTGGACAGATGGCCCTTGAATTATCGAGTGAGGGTGACCTGGGCGGGAAATTGCTCTGAGAGAGAGAGAGAGAGAGAGAGAGAGAGAGAGAGAGAGAGAGAGAGAGAGAGGTGGTGGGCGAGGAATTGCAGAGTGACAATAAAGAACTATTTGCACACGTATACATAGAGGTATACATAGAAAGAACGAGATGAGGTACAGCAGATTGCAATACTCGCCGGGCAAAACATTAATGAGAGAGAGAGAGAGAGAGAGAGAGAGAGAGAGAGAGAGAGAGAGAGAGAATTACGAGTGTAAAACGCAATAATGTGTGTGTAAAAGAGAGATGTGTGTGAGAGAGAGAGAGAGAGAGAGAGAGAGAGAGAGAGAGAGAGAGAGAGAGAGAGAGAGAGAAAGGTGAAATAATTAATTTGTAAAAATGTTGCGTGTGTGACAGAGTGAGAGAGAGAAAGGGAGAGGCGAAATATTTACTGAGTAAAATATGTAATGTAAGACAGAGAGAGAGAGAGAGAGAGAGAGAGAGAGAGAGAGAGAGAGAGAGAGAGAGAGAGAGAATGTGGTCACTACCGAGCCGATCAACAGTAATCTACGAAGCAGTTTCTTATTATGAAATTAATAACCCATTCGCCATTTTATTACAAGATTGCGAATAATAATAATAATAATAATAATAATAATAATAATAATAATAATAATAATAATAATAATAATAACAACTGACAGAGATTGATTCCTAGGGGATCTGATCCTCATCAGGAACAGCCAAACAAGCGCTATAGTCAACATTTTTATTCCACGGGGACGTTTCGGCTTTGGCTGTTCCTAATAATAATAATAATAATAATAATAATAATAATAATAATAATAATAATAGGAAAAAGACCTTCTTTAATGCAGGTTTTGTTAAACAGAATGGCCTTTCAACAGCATTTATTTTATATATAGTAATCGTTCAATTCGTCTTATCAATTGCTTTTCTTGTGCTGGAATGGTTGCAAGCAACTGACCAATATTCATTTCCGGTGGCATAGCGATGATAAAAGAGGAGAAACCACGCATTACAGCCATTGCATCCTGCGATCCTGTCCTGAATGATGCCCTTACGAGAAGGGCGAAACTAGTCGACACCCCACGAGAGCTACCTCCTACACATCACTATACCACCGGAAATGAATGTTGGTCAATTGCTTGCAACCATTCCTGCACAAGAAAAGCAACTGATAAGACGAACTGAACGTTTACTATATAAAATAAATGCTGCTGAAACTGCCATTCTGTTTAACAAAACCTGCAATAATAATAATAATAATAATAATAATAATAATAATAATAAAATATATCAGCTATTATATAGCTCTTTACTATTGGAAAAAATAGCAAGAGCCCCCCCCTCCCCCCGCATTTTATACCGAACACGTAACTCCTAAACCCTCGGCCATCATTCAGCAGCATATTTCTCCTATTTCTTCGCTCTGAACCAGAGAGGACTGTAAACGTCCCCTTCATAAAAGATTAAGAAGGCCCCTGAAACAACTCCAGAGTCTTGTAATGAGAGAATTAATGTCGAACCATTTGTCTGTTAGGGAGAAAAAAATAGGGCTTTTAGCTACCTAATGGAAGACTCCAGGAAGGACATTAGACTTGTATCTTCCAGATTTTAGATTCGTTTTTAAGAATTCTGTTCTCGGTTTAGAAACGATTGAGAGTGGAAAGGAAAGTTTATGATTATGACAGAGAGAAAAGAAGAAGAAGAAAAGGATTGGAATGGAATGTATAATTTAGGCCAGAGGCCAAACACTGAGACCTATGAGGTCATTCAGCGCTGAAAGGGAAATTGAGAGTAAAAAGGTTTGAAAGGTGTAACAGGAAGAAAACCTCGTAGTTGCACTAAGAAACAACTGTTAGGAGACGGTGGAAAATCAGATGGAAGAAAGAGAATATGAAATGAAGTACAGTAAAAGGACTGAAATGGGTTGCAGCTAGGGGCCGAAGAGACGCTGCAAAGAACCTTAAGTAATGCCTACAGTGCACTGCGTGAGGTGCACTGGCGGCACTACCCCCTACAAGGGAAGAAGAATGAAAGGGAATAACTGATAGTCCAAAATGAAATTAGAAAAGCTGACAAGAAAGAACAAAGGAAGAAGGGAAAAATTATGGTTCAAAAAAATCTAATTCTTTAACCCCGTGACATTCCTCCCTGATAATACTAGAGTTAATCGGATTAAATCTTTATTCTTTACAAAAGAAAAGAAATGCCTACTAATCAGACCCTATACATAACATTTAATATTGTATGAGAAGAGACGGCCTTATTTTGAAATACCTTCTACATAAAACTCACATATTACTAAGTAAATTGACTAATTCCTGCAGATTAAAGAGAGGTGAAATAAGAATTATAGAGGATAAAATGCTCTTTCAAATATCAAAATATATTGCTGAAAAATGTTGCAAGAGTTAAACCATTAAACTTGAATCAGTGAAAAGTAAATGTTTCTTTCGAAGCAATGGGGTTCTAGAGACTGAGAGTTATATGCAATTTGTACAGAATGTTGTGAGGTCTCCTATTTTAAGATAATTTTCTCATTTCCAGGGGATCCGATCATCCTGAACAGTGCAATTATTCAGTTAATCTGGTCTTTTTATTCGGATTACCGTTATATAACTCTTCACTGTACTCAAACGGGAGAGCACAGTTCCACTGGGATTCACAGTTCCACTGGGATTCTTGTAGTCCTGATGACAGCCATAGGCCAATAGCTGAAACAGCTGCAGGGTGTAAGAGAATAAACGGAGAACCATGACAGCAATTAGTTTTTCCCTTCGGTTTAGAAAACGAGAAGAAGAAGAAGAAGAAATGCTGTAAATTTAAACCTCACTTTTTTTATTTGTTCCCTCAGAACACGTGTCTGTAATTAAGTCTGTATCATTATAAAAAAAAAATTGACTTATTGGCCATTTCGAAGCAATCACCAGGTTTCCAGTAACATTAGTTAAAATGCTTACAAATGACCTCTGAACTTTCATTTAGGAAAGTAATCACACTTTTATGAATTTCAAGTCCTTTTACATATATGAGGTTGTAATACTCATTCCATAGGTTTAGATATGAAAGGTTTAGTAGTTAATGGCTGGGAAGAACTTATCGATTCGTACTTCAAACAAATTTGATAATGAAATACCTAAAAAAAGTTTTTACCGACACATAGAGGCCAAACGCTAGTCTGATCTTTTAGAAAACTACAGTATGTAAATGTGACAGCAAATGAACCAGTGACCGTTATTCCTCCATTACTAATAATGATAATATACTGGGAGAGAATGAACAGATTTTTGTAAAATGTGTGGGAACCCTTTAATGGGTAATGCAATAAAAATTAAACATTTTGTAAATATGCATATATATATATATATATATATATATATATATATATATATATATATATACATATACTTATATATAATTGTAATAGCCATAATGCCGTCTTAACTTCTCGAATTCTTCGAGCTATTTTGGATGCGCTTGTCACTACAAAGCTTTAAGATCCAAATGCAAGACACATGAAGAAATTATGTCCGGACATCACAATTTCTTTATATTTCTTGTATTTGGATCTTAAGGCTTTGTAGTGACAAGCGTAGCCAAAAATGAGCGAAGAATTCAAGAAGTTAAGAGGGTATTGGGGCTATTACAATTACATATGCATCTGGTAAAATGTGACCAGTAGATTATATATATATATTTATATATATATATATATATATATATATATATATATATATATATATATATATATATATATATATATATATATATATGACGGTCTGGCTTGGTTTCATGAAAGTACATCACATGGGAGGGTTCTGTCATTTGAAGCTTACATGGAAACCGGTTACATGGTCTACTGGTTACATGGTCTACACGTATTCCGGTTAACAGGCAGACAAAACAGAGGAACAAACAAACGCTCAGAAACAAAGACATTACCTCCTTTGTCGTAGGTGTTGATTGTGAAAAAAGTAAACAACTTGAACGGAATGGCGGTAAAGCTTCATTTATGCTCGCAGTTTGTAAACAAAACCGAAAACAAGTAAAGACGAAAGGTTGGAAAAAACAACACGAGGGTAATAAAGAGAAGAATGTAAACCATCGTGGTCTGAGAGAGAGAGAGAGAGAGAGAGAGAGAGAGAGAGAGAGAGAGAGAGAGAGAGAGAGAGAGACCTTGTAAGCATGTTTATGGTGAAAAATGTTTCACCCGTCAGGCCCCGAAGATTCAGTCCCACTTCCCTACTAAGAGATCTCATGGCTTCCTCGTTTATATATCAATGAAAGCATAAATAGCCATAAGCAACCACATTATCACCCTATTAACGCTATTAATTGTGCAGTAAATTACAAAGAGATGAGGAAGACCAATAACTTTCATCTATACTGATCACTCAAGCACATTCCAAAGCAACGCCGAAAGCAACGGAATCCTGTTAATAAGATTTCTGAAGGTGATTAATACTTTATCATTAACATGTGGTTTATTTGAATGCTCTCTCTCTCTCTCTCTCTCTCTCTCTCTCTCTCTCTCTTTATACATGCATACATATACACATACTGTAATATATATATATATATATATATATATATATATATATATATATATATATATATATATATATATATATATATATATATATATATATATATATATACACACACACACATATATGTTATATTATATTCATATATAATAGGTACCATTGCTTTAAAAATCTGCCTCTACGCATACCGGAGTGAAGATTTCCCTTTTACACGTCTTGGCGAGAACCGTTCAAAAATAGGAACCGTTCATCCCTACAATGGCTCGCTTTAGGTACCGTTTGAATTCCACTATCCAGTTCTAACTTTTCTTCAATTTCGAGCATTAGGAAAATTTTGTAATTATTGAAAAACGAATTCCATTATATCACAAACTTCTTTTGCCCACGAAATTAAATGAAGGGGGGAATAACAGGATAGAAAAGTCTGAGGAATAACTCGTTATTCTCGATACCGGGCATCGTTAGTGTGAGGTATAGTACTAATAATGTTTTTAACACCTGAGTGCATCAATAGTGCATCATTCAGTACATACTTATGTGATATATTCTACATCATCTACATAACCATCACCCCGAATGTCATAATAATCAGTTATAGAACTTATGGCTTACATTTACAGTTATTTCGGATGGCATAAATTTTCTGATTTTGTGTCAGTTTCATACACGCTTCGTTTTTTTTTTTTTTTTATTTCGTCTGATACAACGATAAGCCTCGTCAACGTTCTTTATCTCCATCTTTATTGGCTTTGAGTCTAGTTGTATCAGTGTTAGTGTTCGTAACCGTTGCAACTGTAATGTAAACTGCCAGTACATGATATTTACATTCCCCAGATCCACGTTGTCGCATTATTTGTTCGATAATAAGCAAAAATAATACGGAATTATATCCCCTACAGCATGTGGAAAGGCTTTAACTAGCAAACATCCCAGGCAGTGGAAGTTTTCGTCCACCCTTTGAGATGAGGACTCTTGAAAACATCAACATCAGAGCGAATTTGTCTGCTAGTTGGCAACACAGAGCACTGCGACATTCGTCACAGACTATGAAGAAAAATGACATAGCTGCTGCTGATGTTTAATGTACTCCAACTTGATTGGTTTGTGGAAGGGGCCTTAAACCACGCAGTCTCATAATTTTGACCCTTCCAGACGCTCCAGTGAAATTAGTTTTCTAGGAATGGTTTGTACATCAAGCATTTCGAAGCAATCATCGGTTTCCCATTAAATGAGTTGAAATGCTGTCTTCGATTCCGTAGCTGAAAGGTTACCATGGCAACAGTATATGCTGCAAAGGATATGTAACGCCGCTAAACCTTACAAAGGAAAGTACGAGTACTTTTGTAGGTTTTAGACTTAAAACAATTCGTAATGCTTCTCCTCTAAGCAGCTATCACACTGGCCTTTAAATTTTGACGCAGCACAATCATATGCATTTAACCAAATAATGTAAATCAAAACTGTCCATTTCGTAAGTAATGTAGTTAGCTGAACGTTATGCTTATAGGAAATTTTCCGGCTGTAGATTTAGCTTAAAAAGGCTGAAGACTATACTATTGGCCTAGTCCATGCAAACACGTTTAACTATTATTGATCTTCACGGTGCAACAAAGTTAGGAAAAAATCAGTTGCATATAAAACATGTTTATAATACAACCCCAATAAAATGAGTTAATCATGGTTATATTACATTGATTTAAATGATGTCACCATGGGCTAGGCGTCTTGTTTAGGCTATGTTTCCCGCGCAAGCAACGGCGCCTATCTCTATCTGAAACATTGCTAATATGGTCTTCGTAAATAAATTTTCCCGTGACCACTGGCTGTTTTGTGACAGCATCATTAGGACTGGATGTGAAAGAGTGGTCAG
>NC_089762.1:32370890-32380890 GCF_040412425.1 Macrobrachium rosenbergii | reverse complement strand
ATAAAGCAGTAAAATCTGGACACCGCTGCCGTAGGAAGTTTTAGTGGCTTGGGATATCATTAATTCATTGTCTCAAGGAAGATGGGAGCCGCGGAGTTGGTTGTGGAGGCCATTATGGGGGGAAATGACCCCGTGAAGGACATATGAGCCTATATTTCTGAGAACAACAGCAGTTACCCATTCTCATACCTGATGAGGTTAGGACCGAGAGAATATAAATGCCCGCTAGCTCCTCTACCTTTTGTTGTTGTTAATAAATTTATATATATATATATATATATATATATATATATATATATATATATATATATATGTGTGTGTGTGTGTGTGTGTGTGTGTGTGTGTGTGTGTGTGTGTGTGTGTGTGTGTGTGTGTGTACACTGGCAAGAAAAGTGAGGATAGTTTTTTTAAACGGACATATATTCTAAATAATGAGACATCTGGCAACTTTAGAACGGGGAGGAGCTTCAGTCTTATTGTGTTTGTTTTTTGCTTGACCTATAACTTTCAATCATATTCTACGGTTCTGAAATCATTGATACTTAAATGCAGTAGTTTTTTTACAATATTCGTTTGTTGTAATTTGCAGTCACAGTTCTGAGCAAAATAAACATTTTTTCCACGAAGTAACTTTGCACATATGAATTTAGACACCACAATGAACGGAATGCTTGCATAATCGGAAACGCGATCTTCCATAATGAAATCAAGAGTTAAATTTGAGCTATGTCCAACGAAAAACTTGGGGAACAATAAAGGAACGAATGCAATGTTATGGTGAGAGAGAGAGAGAGAGAGAGAGAGAGAGAGAGAGAGAGAGAGAGAGAGAGAGAGTTGTTGTTGTGTAAGCCTAGGCCTATATGTAGAGCTACTCATTTCATTATTTTTGTTCTTTTAGGGATTGAGCGATACTATATTTGTATAGTATGTTTTAGCAATGGAGAGAGAGAGAGAGAGAGAGAGAGAGAGAGAGAGAGAGAGAGAGAGAGAGAGAGAGAGAGAGAGAGAGTTGCTGTTATGTAAGCCTAGGCCTACATGTAGAGCTACCCATTTCATTGTTTTTTTTTTTCTTTTAGAGATTGAGCGATACTATATTTGTACAGTATGTTTTAGCAATGGAGAGAGAGAGAGAGAGAGAGAGAAGGGAGGAGAGAGAGAGAGAGGGGGACTATGGCAACGTTAAGAAACATCCAGTTACTTGTGTTTTTCCCCCGAAGTTATCGCGGTACTCCGCACACCGTAGAGAACGCTCTTGCGGATTTAAATAGATTGGGTCAACCTGCCCTAGCTGTCACAACATTTACTGCCATTAATTCCAGCTGACCTTTAACACCGTTAAATACAAATATGAATCTGTAAAAATTAAAGAAATTATCATTACCTCGTATGATGATGCAATAATAAGCCTGTTCATAACGGAAAACGAGTAAATATTGCCGTTCTGATAAAGAGTACTACACCGAGATATCCACACACTATCTTGTAGATCTCTATGAACGAAGTCATCTGAGAAATTCTGATTACTTCGGACATGCATGATGTTTTTAAGTATCTGAACGTTTTTGTTTTGCAGATTTAACATATATGATATAATTTGCATTGTATTTTCATATTCTAGAGTAAATTTACCGAGATTATGTGTTTTCTGTAAGAAAAAATTAAAATTCGATGAACGAAATCTAAAGAAAACTGTATCTTCACTTTTCTTGCCGAGTGTACATACATACATATTAACTCATAATCTTCAGAATGTGCATGGACGTTGGTTTTGGGTAAGAAATATATGATAGTTTTTTTTATGTAGCAAAAGCGGCATGATAAGATGCTTAGTAAGACAAATGCGAAGCGCAGTGTATGAAACACTAGGACAGACGATGAGTGAAGACTTGGGAAGTCTTGGAAGAATGGGAACGGAAGACAGCTGAATAGGAGGAAACATCACTTTAATTGACTTTTATCCAGAAATGGGGAAGAACAGGAGTGACAAATAGAGTTTTTGCCCGATCTTAAATCTATGGCTGGCTGGTTTGGAGTACAAGAATCAGAGGCTGTGCTAGGTGATTTAAACGCAAAAGTAGCGGACAAAAAGGAAATGCTATAGTTGGTAGGTATGGAGTTCCTGATGTTAATGTAGCCTTGTGGGAGTGCTTCAGAAAAGAGCTTAAATTTTGGAAAACATTGCTAGGTTATGTTTTAGTACAGAGTAACTGAAAGACTACATAGTAGATCGTAGGTATGGTTTGATATGTAATTCTTCATTATCTGACAAAAAAGAGAATGTCAATGGAAGCTTTAATTGAGAAGTACGTCTGGAGATGTGGTTATAAATGTGACTGAGATCAGTGCACATAATCAGGAAGTAAGAAGAGTATATAAGTAGAATTTAGGTGAATTAGGTGCACAGAAATTCTTAGTATTTAAAACACTTCCGTTGAATGTGTAAAAGATAAGTATGCAGAAAATAAAAGATAAATACTACAATCGACATTGAGGAAATGAGAGGTTTAGTTGAGGGAAAAGAAAACTATTTGAGGTGTCACTGAACGGCAAAGGATGTGACTGTGGGAAGGTAAACTACCGAAAGGAAAAGATAACGATGAAGTCAGTAACTGAGAATATGAAAGGAGGTAATAAAAACAGAGCAGTGAATCAGTGTAGACAGAAGTGACCGCAGACGGAAAGGTTCATTAGAAAATTATAAGAGAAACAAATGGAGAAATGCTGTCTGAAAAGAATACAGCCATTTGTGAATGGAGTGATTATTTGGTAAATTTCACTGCGTAGGGCAGGAGAGAGACAGATTTAAACGATACAAGAATCGGACGGGTTAGCATAAATTTTATAATGATTGTGTCAGTGACCGGTGAGGATGTCAAAAGGCCATTTGAGACCTTTAAAAATGCAGAGGCACCAGGAATCGATAGAATCACAGTGTTACTGCATTAAGGTGGTAAAACTATGAATGAATGGCTGACAGGGGTGTAATCGAAATGTCAACATAAAGCAATGTTTCCAGAGAAGTGGACGATGACGATAGCCATTTCTTTTTCCGAGAGCAAAGATGACAGAGGTAAATACAAGAATTATAGAAGTAAATGAATGGTTAACCAGTAAGTGCTACAAATGTCTAGATAAGGCAAGGGTTCCAAAAAGTAGATGAAAACTATAATAATTTTATTTCATAAGAGTAAAAAAATGACAGAGGTAAATACAAGCCTCGGAGACATAACATTACTTAGTGTATCAGGAAAATGAGCAGCAGGATTTTGATCGAGAAACTGAGACATTTTTTCTTCATTCTAAGAAGATAGGATTCGGAGATTTTGACATTATTCAGAGCTTCTAATTGGTTCTTCTTTTGTGAAAAATTTGTTGGAAAATCTGACAAAGCAGACAGCTGACATTTTTATATATTTTAAAGTATCAAAAACTGAGACACGTTGACTGGAAAACTCAAAAACTTAAAAAAAGGGGGGGATACGCCAATTCGTCAAAAACAGGGACGATAAGAGACAATGGTAGAGTATTAATGAGTTTTTTTTTTATTCAATGCGTGCTTTATAATATTGCCAATAATAAATTACAGGAATGAAAGAATATGAAAAAAACATAACAGCCAAAGCACTTGACTAAGCAAAGAACCATGACGAAAATAATAAAACTGAAACACAGAAAGAGAGAAATCGGAATCGAACAATGGTGAGGCAGAGCCGTGGAAAATTTCCGCGCGCAGTGTGCGAGTCAATTGTTCCTCGGCATTCAAACAATTCCAATTGGAATCGGGGCAAGTTGCCCCTTTAATCAAGACTTGGGTCAATAGGGTTAAGATTGGGTTTTTGATGTCACAGGATCAAATGACGAGATTGGGGGTAAATCGGTTATTTGTACGCGTTGTAGATTTAGTTTCTTTTGTGCTAATCAGATGGTACGACGTATTAACCTTGTTTAGTGCAAGTTTGTTACACATGGCATCTATTTATTTGAAATTTATATAAAATATATTATGTACAAATCTAAGATTTTTTCATTATATTTGTGTATTATCTATATATATATATATATATATATATATATATATATATATATATATATATATATATATATATATATATATATATATATATATATATATATATATACATACATACATATGTGTGTGTATTTTGAATGTATGTATGTACCGTCCAGTTTTGTATGTATGTATGTATGTATATATATATATATATATATATATATATATATATATATATATATATATATATATATATATATATATATATATATATATATATATATATATATATATATATATATATATATATATATATATATATATATATATATATATATATATATATATATATATATATATATAATCAGCGCAGTGGTCTGGTAAAACTAAGGTATACTTAACTTTATATATATATATATATATATATATATATATATATATATATATATATATATATATATATATATATATATAAGGCAAAAGTATTAGATTTGTAGGTACTATATTTTAAAATATAATATTTCCAACTTACATTAGGTTTATCACACAGGCATCACCGGCCATCCATACATCATCGCAAGGTAAAATAACAAATCCTTAATACATACAGAGATGCGGGGCGGGGAGCGGGGGGGGGGAGGAGAGAGAGAAAACAAAACATTATATTTCTAGAAGACTGATCTTTCCTAATCTGTGAACTTTTGAGCTCGTAACATTCATCAGAATTCAAGGTTTTCTATACGATTATTTTTGACATATCAACCTATTCAGTGAGAATGAGCTTTTTTTTTTTTTTTTTTTTTTGTTACCTGCTTTGCGGAACTAACTTATTTTTTTATGACAATTTTTATAAAATTAAATTGGGGATGGCATTAGATGTGACTGGTTAAAGCCGTCTCTTCTTCACAGTTGAGCTCTCCAGTTGCACTACTGAGTGACTCGTCCGAAAGTAAGCAAATAATTTCTTTTCTTTGTAGTTTATGTTGATGTTCACTCTCGTGCACTGCATAAACCTTTTGTTGAAATATATAGTTGCGAAACACTATTTCATTTTTACTGGTATGTAACTAAAACATTCGTTTACTTGATGTAATTTCACGTATTTCTTAAAGCACTGTTTTCTGATCCCGTGGAATCAAACATCTGTTTCCTGGGAGATCACTTGACTCCATCAAGTGTCTCTAGATTAGTTTGACAGAGGCTCCGAATTGAATTGTTTTTGTAATCTATATTTTGAATTTGCTTTATTTCATGTGTGAAGAATGCGATCATTGATTTTAGTGTCTCTTTTATTAGCAAAATTGTACAAGATAATAAGCCAAGATGACAGTTTTGGATATTCATCACATATTATATTTGAAAATATCAAAAGGACAGTAGGCCTATTTACTTCCTACGGCTGAAATATATCGACCAATCAGATGCAAGACAAAAGAGTAAAAATACTATATGTGGAAATTTTCAGCCTGGTCCCAGCCACCCCCTCCAAAAAAGGGAAATAATATAAAAAAACAAAAGAAACAGAATCTCCATTCTATAAAGGCTAGAAGAATAGTTTAGTAAAAAGAGCAAATATTGAGCTCTAAAGCAGCGGTTGTTGGAAAGGTTGAGTGGTTCGTCTGTTTATTTTTGAATACTTCGCGGAAAGGGTTTTTTTTTTTCTTTTATTCTTAGATTGAGGGCATGGTAAGGTCATATACTCTTGCTGGAAAATATTGATTAAAAAAAAAAAGAAAACAAGGTTCTCTGTCTTACTCATGAGCGCTACTGAATAAAAGGAAGGGCATAGGCAGGTTGGGGAGGCAGGATCAAGAGTTCTCTCTCTCTCTCTCTCTCTCTCTCTCTCTCTCTTACATCCGAAAGTATAAGCAAACACGGAAGCAAATAGCCATGTTTCTTTTCTGGCAGTAACCAATGAGATGTGTTTGTAAAATATTTTTTTCTTTCTTTTTATCACAGTGGAAGTGTTCAAAGTTAGAGTTACCTCATGGATGTTTCAAGAAGTATTCATAACAGAGGCAAGACTGTCTGTCGTTGGATCTGACTGTGAGATCAATCTCACGAATGTAAAGCAATGGACAAAACTAAATACTTATAATTTCCTTCCCGTCTCCCCATTACCAACAGACAATCAAGTTATTAATTTAGCTGCTTCTCCAAAAAGACAATACGACCAATGAGAAAAGCGACTGAATAATAGAGATAATTTCAGATCCCTCGAGAAGATCGAATGAAATACTTTATCAAGACCCGTGTTAAAAGATGCCGCTATATTTCATGTCCTTGGCAAAGTTGTCTGGAATTATGTTCCCTGCCCTGGTAAAGGTAATATTTGATAAAGAAGGTAATATTGGATTAGGGTAATATTTAATAAAGAAGGTAATATTGGATAAAGGTAGTGTATGATAAAGAAGGTAATATTGGGTAAAGGTAATGTTTGATAAAGAAGGTAATAGTGGATGAAGGCAAATTTGATAAAGAAGGTAATATTAGATAAAGGCAATATTAGATAAAGAAGGTAATATTGGATGAAGGTAATATTTGATAAAGATGGTAATATTAGATAAAGGTAATATTTGATAAAGAACGTAATACTGGATAAAGGTAATATTTGATAAAGAACGTAATATTGGATAAAGGTAATATTTGATAAATAAGGTAATATTATACAAAGGTAATATTTAATTCAGTTACGCAGACGCGTAAGGCTTCAATTTGGTAATTTGGAGCCAGTCTAATAATAGTAACAAAAAATGTGCAAATTTTCATCTACATGCACAAAACGATAAATATATAAAGGGGCCCCTGAAATAATGTTTTATTTTTTTTTAATGCAGTTATTTAAACTTGCGAACAGCACTACGTCGAGATAAAAGTAAATTGACTGTTCCCTGCTGCTCTTAATTCCCGTTACACGGCTGGTTTAGTATTTGCTTCTAATATTCAAACATTAATGTAATGCAAATATGCAGTACAAATCGATTCAATATCATATTGATTATCCTTGAAACGAAAAAAAAAACAAACAAGTGGATTGACGTACCGTTTGTTTTCAATAAATTCGTGTTTGCGAAGACCAGAAATATCATGAGACCACTACCTACTTAATTGCATTTCCGAAATGTTGGAATATATTCTGACTGTACACTTTTGCCACAGCTTTATTTCATATGATCATCTATATGAAAGTGAGCTATTTCATCCTCCATATTATTGACTAGAGCTTATTTTGCGTTAAGTTAGCTTGTCTTGAATATTTTGGTTACTGAGGATGAATAATTGTGATTGTTCTCTTAGAAAACTTAACCTGCTTATGGAGAAAAAATTACGATTGAAAAATTATGAAAAAACTTAGTGGATGATATTTTGTACGTAATAAGCATTTGATTGTTAACACATAATGCTGGAAAGTTCCAGTAACTTAAACGTTTCATCTTTCATTCATTCAGCATATTTATAAAAAGGTTAATCAGCTTAACATGTAGAGGCTTCTTTCAGTGATGTAATTTATAGCCCTAGGGTCTACTGTAAGCGTTCCGACCTACTGTACTTCCTTACTTAGGGATTGTATAAATTCTACGGGACAGATTTTCCTTGATTCATTTCTGAATACTTTTATGACACACGAACATTATATATATATATATATATATATATATATATATATATATATATATGTGTGTGTGTGTGTGTGTGTGTGTGTGTGTGTGTGTATATAGCATGTATGTATATATATATTATATATATATATATATATATATATATATATATATATATATATATATATATATATATATATATATATATATATATATATATCTAAATGAATTGTTCTGACGTTCAACTGTTTCACCCAGCGTGATAAAACACGCCCTGATTCCTTACACCGGATCCCCAGCTCATTTGAAGCTAAAAATTAAGGTCTCGAGTGACCACAAAGAACAAGTCTAACTCGTTCTTTCGTCGTTCGCTACATTTTGTATAAAGACCTTCAAGTGCTATTGATTAATAAGAGCATTTGATTAGTCCTCGACTTTTCTTATGCCTTGGAAAAAAGAAAAAAAAGCATTGTTAATTCTTTTAAGAGGATCCTGTCCTACTGTAAATAGAAAAGGCGATGAGTCTATTATTGCTTTGCTCAGTGTGCGCATGAGTAAATAGAGATCAGTACATAATAAGGCGGGTCATAATCTCAATATTATATATATATATATATATATATATATATATATATATATATATATATATATATATATATATATATATATATATATATATATATATATATATATATATATATATATATATATATATATATATATATATATATATATATATATATATATATATATATATATATATATATATATATACATATATATATATATATATATATGTATGTATGTATGTATGCATGTATGTATTTGTATAAACAAATATATATCTGACATGATGAAAATGGCTCATAGCAAAACGCATGACATCACTGCTAATTTAAATTTTTTTTTCAGCATGTGAACTCCTAATTAGTAATAATTATTCATTATCACATTTTCGTTAGTTGTGGAGTAAATTGACTAAGTATTATTATGCATCAAGATTTATTTTCTGTTATTCTGATGAGACTAACTTTGATCAGCAAGTTTCTTCTGTCATTAATTATTTTGACAAGAAATTACTCAGACTAAAAGGTCTTAATTGACTTCAACATAACTGACTTTATTACCTTTGATGAGAGTTATCTTTTTATATAGAGTTCTGTAACCCAAAGTTTACTTACAGTTTAAACGATCAAATTTCCCCGTAGGGAGGTAATGCCACCAGTCCACCTCACGCGGTGATCTGTAGGCATTACTTACCGTTCTTCGGCCCCTAGCTCCAACCCCTTTCTTTCCTTTTACTGTACCTCTGTTCATATTCCCTTTCTTCCGTCTTACTTTCCACCCTAATAATTTTTTCATCGTGCAATAACGAGATTTTCCTCCTGTTACACCTTTAAAACCTTTCTACTCTCAATTTTCCTTTAAGCGCTGAATGACCTCATAGTTTCCCAACGCTTGGCCTTTGGCCTAAATGGTAATATTCAATTTCAAACTATCTAAATTATTTTCATTAGGTACATTACATTAGAGAAGTGATAGAATAACATACGTGTTATGACATAGGATAAAATGTCTAAAAATCCCTGTCTGGGAGGTATATCAATGACTGAATATTGAAAACATAAAGTGTTTCTCAAGTCATTTTGTTTTATATATTAAAGATAATTAACTAAACAGCATTCAGATATCCATATTTAGCAAACAGAAAAATAGAAAGGAAACAGGCAAATAGAGGAGCATATAAAAAGAAACGCACGAACAGAAAGTCATTAATATTTATCATGTCTATTGATTGATTGATTATGAAATTTAGGTCTTGAAGACCAAGAGCCGGAACCCATCAGGATTATTCAGGGCCGTAAGGAAGGTGAAATATATAAATTAATGATATGACTGATAATGAATAGGTGAATGATGACATACTAGTAAAATTCAGTGTTAAAATATGGACTTAAAATTGAAGAATGATACTGGATAGAACCAGCAAAATATAAATATATATTAAACTTTTATATTCAAAATATATATTTAGTATATAAAATGAATATGACTAACGTCTTTATTAAATATACCAAGATCATATCTCATTAAAATAACCAGATTCTTTCAGATAACCCATACGGTTATCTACCTCAACGTGTTCATTTAAAATTTCCAAAATAGTCTTCCCAGTTAGTTAGTACTTTGCCCTAAGACAAAATAAATTTGGGACAGTGCACCAGCATGTGCTCAACGATAGCTGACCACCACATTGAGCACAAACTGGGGCACTGGCTCCCTCTAAAATATATCTTGTACACATACTTCAGTAATTTTAATTTGTATTTTGATTTTGGATTCCTTGGTAAATAATCCACATATTCCTCAGTGAATGAATAAGTAAGTT
>NC_089762.1:32323390-32365890 GCF_040412425.1 Macrobrachium rosenbergii | reverse complement strand
ACGTTGAAGGTATCTTCATAGTCTTGGATAACTGACAAGGAATTGTGAGATTTATTATTTAGTAGAATCAACACCTAGTTTAAAAAGGAAGTCAAAACTACTGGGAAAAGTAATGGCCAGTAATGTCATTCACAGTATCTTACATTCATTTGCTCAGGTATTATCCCGATATTACCAAAAATATCATGAAAAATGGCTAGAGATGTACAGCAAACAAAATACCGATGGGCTATTATACAAAGGTAAACTCCAAAGAGTTGACATTAACAAGGAAGTTATTGACTACAAAAGACCCGATAATCTGGTGATTTTTCACACTCAAAAGTCATTATAAATTTACTACAGTTTATATTTATACAGGAACGATGCTGAAATCGATATTTACAAAGTGCTTGGCAAATAATGTCACGTAATAATGCCAAGACTCAAATTGCTAAGACTGACTGAACACGAACAGAGCAATGGAGACAAGATGTTTTTGTCCATCAAGTTTAAAAGCAATTAGTCTTTTGATGCTTACCAGAGTAATGAAGGCTCGCTACAAATTAGTAAAAACAAATTTTAAAAAGATGTTCTGGAGAACTACTTTCAGCAGAGCCAAAGAAGAGTAAAAAAAATGCTCTGGGAACTGCTTTCAGCAGAGCCAAAGAAAAAGTAAAAAAAAAATGTTCTGGGGAACTGCTTTCAGCAGAGCTAAAGAAAGAGTAAAGAAAATGTTCTGGGGAACTGCTTTCAGCAGAGCCAATGAAAAAGTAAAAAAAAGAGCTTTCAGCAGAGCCAAAAAAAAAAAAAAAATGTTCTGGGGAACTGCTTTCAGCAGAGCTAAAGAAAGAGTAAAAAAAATGTTCTGGGGAACTGCTTTCAGCAGAGCCAAAGAGAAAGTAAAAAAATGTTCTGGGGAACTGCTTTCTTCAGAGCCAAAAAGAAAATTAAAAAAATGTTCTGGGAACTGCTTTCAGCAGAGCCAAAGAGAAAGTAAAAAACAACGTTCTGGGAATGCCAAAGAAAAGTAAAAAAATGTTCTGGGGAACTGCTTTCAGCAGAGCTAAAGAAAGAGTTTCTGGGAACTGCTTTCAGCAGAGCCAAAGAGAAAAAAAAAAGAGCCTAAAGAAAGAGTAAAAAAATGTTGGGAACTGCTTTCAGCAGAGCTGGGTAAATAAAAATGTTCTGGGAACTGCTTTCAGAGCTAAGGAAAGAGCCAAAGAGAAAGTAAAAAAATGTTCTGGGGAACTGCTTTCAGCAGAGCCAAAGAGAAAGTAAAAAAAAATGTTCTGGGGAACTGCTTTCAGCAGAGCCAAAGAAAGAGTAAAAAAAAAATGTTCAGAGCCAAAGAGAGTAAAAAAAAAAAAACTGGGAACTGCTTTCAGCAGAGCCAAAGAGAGAGTAAAAAAAAATAGAAAAAGAGCCAAAGAAAAAGTAAATAAAAAATGTTCTGGGGAACTGCTTTCAGCAGAGCTAAGGAAAGAGTAAAAACAATGTTCTGGGGAACTGCTTTCAGCAGAGCCAAAGAGAAAGTAAAAAAAAAAAATGTTCTGGGGAACTGCTTTCAGCAGAGCTAAAGAAATGGTAAAAAGAATGTTTTGGGGGAACTGCTGAAAATGAAGAGTAAAAAAAAAGATGTTTTGGGGGAACTGCTTTCATCATAGCCAAAGGAAGAAGATTTAGGAATGCTCAAAAATGAAGGAGCTGCGTGGAGAATTATGGGTATGAAGTTTTCAGGGAAAACAAAGCCACGCAGTAATGAAGGGTATTGAAACAGGGAAGAAAGAGGCTGCGTGGATGCTGCAGTAGTTATAGTGAGGATTGCAGCAACGTTTGTCGAATGTAACCGATGCTATCACAGAAACTGCCGTGGACCATAAATTACAAATGAAGTGAAAATATTTTTGATGCCCAGTAAATATGAGCAGAGGTGTAAGAGAAACATGGAGAACAACACTATAAAGGATAGAAGCTTTGTAGGGAAAAGGTCCTTTTTTTAGTCTTCTGTAAAAGAAAACCATTGTGCCGGCTCTGTCTGTCTGTCCACACTTAATTTTGTCCGCACTTTTATCTGTCCGCACTTTTTCTGTCCGCCCTCGGATCTTAAAACTACTGAGGCTAGAGGGCTGTAAATTGGTTTGTTGATCATCCACCCTCTAGTCATCAAACATACCAAATTGCAGCCCTCTAGACTCAGTAGTTTTCTTTTATTTAAGGTTAAAGTTAGCCACAATCGTGCTTCTGGCAACGATATACGATAGACCACCACCGGGCAGTGGTTAAAGTTTCATGGGCCACGGCTCATACAGCATTATACCGAGACCATCGAAAGATATATAGTATTTTCGGTGGCCTTGATTATACGCTGTAGCGGCTGTACAGAAAACTCGATTGCGCCGAAGAAACCTCGGCGCATTTTTTACTTTATTCTTTAATTTAGTGACTAACTGGAGTGGAATGGTAATACTGAAAGATTAGCAAGCAGTGTGCAAATGAGGTTTTCAGTCGAGAAACATGCCAAGCGCCATCCTGGGCCAAAGTATTTTTAATTAAATTAATTATATTTTAAAAATGGCACATGGCATGTTTCTCGACTGAAAAGCTCAAATATAGTAACAAGTTCAATTTCGGATATCAATATCTGTAAGCAAATCACAATGCGAATAGGGATTACTGATTTCATCAGATCACTCCCTTTAATAAAGCACATCAGAATTTCATCTTATGAATAATTTATAAGTCAGGAATATCGTGTTTATCAACCAGTAATCACTACTGCAAGTTACGGTAATTGGTTTTGGAAATTTTATGTGGGTGTTTATGAGCTGTGGACCAATTTCGAAAATATTTTCGCTAATTATAGATCTAAATGTCTTTTTTTAAATTAGTACTGACTTCATCAACATTGTTTAAAAAGCAAATACTATAATATTATCGGTTTATCTACAACGAAATTACACGCGGTTTTAACTCCCATGCGGAATGCTTCGATCAATTTCATAATGTTGTTTTAATCCCAATTTGTATATTGCTCTAGTTTCACTAATCTTATATATATATATAGATCACTCTTGATATAGAACATTTGTTAATTTGATTATAAACTTAGAATAACAATGAAGGAGTAAAGGTTTATTTCTGTTAAACAAAAATGATTATATATATATATAATATATATATATATATATATATATATATATATATATATATATATATATATATATATATATATATATATATGACTATTTATATGATTATATATATATTTATATCAGGATATTGTGTTAGTGCGTAGATCCTGATTCCTTCGTATAGAACATTTGCTTAATTTGATTCCCCACGGACGGAATTGGACTTATTATCAACTTAAAAAACTGAAAATATAGAGAATTGATAATGAATATATATATATATATATATATATATATAAAGGTTTATTTGTGTTAAACAAAATGATATATATATAATATATATATATATATATATATATATATATATATATATATATATATATATATGTGTGTGTGTGTGTGT
This sequence comes from Macrobrachium rosenbergii, assembly GCF_040412425.1. Classification (NCBI taxonomy): domain Eukaryota; kingdom Metazoa; phylum Arthropoda; class Malacostraca; order Decapoda; family Palaemonidae; genus Macrobrachium; species Macrobrachium rosenbergii. The sequence goes on along the minus strand of NC_089762.1, from coordinate 32,362,374 downwards.
GTGTGTGTGTGTGTATCTATTGAGTGAACAAACCTGTGTAAATGTTTGTATGTTGAAGAGCTACGACGCTGAATGCAGTTTATTCTTCCGCGCAATAGAACATCCAAAAGTTCTACTTCATCAGCTCACCCAATAAGAAGAAGCACGGGACACTAGACCTTGAAGACATACGATATAAGGGTGGAAATCCTTCGTCGTTAAAAGTTCCACTCGATGAGCTCAGTAGTCAGCTTATCTTTACGTGAGACGCTCTTCACTTCGGAGGCTCTTAAGAAAGTGATCGAAAAAATAAGATAGATGACGGAAGTAAAATTCTATGTACCATACTCTTGAGTTAATCTTTCTAGCAGCTTTTTATACAAGACCACTTTTACATGGTATAGAGAGAGAGAGAGAGAGAGAGAGAGAGAATTTAAACAGCAATTCTCATTTGGGTGAACTGACAGGTCGATTTACGAGGCAGCAATTCATATGAGCTTGTATTTTCATTATCTTGAAAATGAACTGTCACTTATTATTGATAATAATCGTAGAAACAGCAAAGTGAAATTAATGATAGTATCAACAACAAATTCCGCTACTAATACCACCAACCACAATAAAAAAAAGTGTTAATTAGTGTATGTGGCCAAACCATAATTCAATGTTAATAATCATAAAATCAAAGATACCCCGATGTAGTCATTGTCAATCTCATACCTGCCATAACCAACATCATATTCCATTTTCAATGAAAAATATATTGGAAATATTATTCACGTTTATAAATAACCCTTCTTAATTTCATCTCATCCCACCCAATTGCATTCCCCAGAATTCTGTCCTCTTAAAGTAAGTGGACAAAGCAAAACAAAGCAACACAAAACGCGCTTCGTACGAGAATATTCCTGTTGATTATATCAGACTGCACTTTTTTTTGCAGTTCCTTAATTACCCCATTTGTATGCAGAGTGGATCTGTAAGAAAAATAAGGCGTCCAATTCCAGGATGGTTCATGAAAACGCGAGAAATAAATTGCATTACTCTGTACTCTGGAGGGTTCAGAGAGACATTTTCCTCGCTGAACTTTTTTCCTTCATGTGAGATAAGAAACATTCAGATGGTGATAAGGAGTAAAGTTTCATTTATGCAATTTAGATTGTGAAGCCAATCACTCGGGTACTTTCGGCCACCCAGGGCTTAAGACAGTGCAAAAGGGAGTTGGAGCTGCTGGACAGCAAGGTAAAGAGATCCCGAAAATAAAGGAGATGAAGCACAAGGAGCTAAAGGTGGAACTGGAAGAAAACCTGAATGTTATACTAGGAAATTCGAAAAATGCAAAGAGTGAGATAGAACTATTGAACAGCAAGATGAAAAGATCCAGAAAATAAAGAAGATGAAATACGGGGATCTAAAGATGGAAAAATAAAGTTAAGTATATCTTAGTTTAACCAGACCACTGAGCTGAATAACAGCTCTCCTAGGGCTGGCCCGAAGGATAAGACTTGTTTTACATGGCTAAGAACCAATTGGTTACCTAGCAACGGGACCTACAGCTTATTGTGGAATCCGAACCACATTATACCGAGAAATGAATTTCTATCACCAGAAATAAATTCCTCTAATTCTTCATTGGCCGGTCGGAGATTCGGTCTCGGGCCTAGCAGAGTGCTATCCGAGAACTCTACCGACTCGTCCAACGAGGAACTAGAACTGGAAGAAACCTCCACTAAGAAGTAACCGTCAGAGGTGTTGGACAGTAAGACTGAAGAAAGGAAGCGGGAACGGAGGTAAAGTAAAGTGAAAAAGGGACGCTGCAAACACCCTTTAGCATTGCCTACGGTGTACCATGTCAGGTGCACTGACGGCACTACCGCCTTCCTACGGGTTTCAGAGGTGAAAACATTGGTACTTTGTGCCTGTAGTTTTACAAAACATTGCCTGCAGATGTTTGAGATCGCGTCTGTATGAAAATCAAACGTAGGTTATATGAAAAACAAATACGTAATTGCAAATTTCTCTCTCTCTCTCTCTCTCTCTCTCTCTCTCTCTCTCTCTCTCTCTCTCTCTCTGTTGAGAGCAGTTACACTTTCGTTATAAGGCTGAGTGTTGAAATCAGCCGGATCCAACAAAATTGGGTCCAGTCACTTCTTGAACTGGTTACCAACAAGCAAAACCTAAACGTCGTCAGAACTACCATAATCGTAAAAGAGAGAGAGAGAGAGAGAGAGAGAGAGAGAGAGAGAGAGAGAGAGAGAGAGAGAGAGAGGAGTGTTACATACTAATCTTATTTTCATCCACAGTTGTAAGGTAGTTCTGCGCAGCGATGATTTCAACCGAAATGAATTAAAAGAAAAACAAAAAAAAGAACTACGAATTGTAGTATATTTCAGTAAACCAATCAATCAAAACAGGCCGATGTCTGATAGCCGGATTCCCTCAGGAGAAAAGTTCAATTACGTGTGAAATCCTCGGTAATCCAATAAGAGTCTTCAAATCCCCCAGTGGATTATTGGAAATGGTGCCTAAAGGTACAGGACGGGATAAGAATATATTCTAAGCCTCTATTTTTTTCTTGGTCAGAGCTGAAGAGCCTAAGGCCTTTCTTTAGGTGAGACTGAGAAAAATGTTGAGGTCTTGATTTTTTTTTTTTTTTTTTTACATTTTTTTATAGGCGTAGTATCATGGAAATCTAGAAAACCTCAAAGGGGATTTATTTAATTACGACATGTGCTGAGAGAGAGAGAGAGAGAGAGAGAGAGAGAGAGAGAGAGAGAGAGAGAGAGAGAGAGATAGAGAAAGAGATAAAATAGGATATGTACAGAAGGACCCCACAGTAAAACCTTTGATTAACAAAACGAAATGAATTTGTAAAATATATACAAAGCTTATAGCTTTCGTCATCATTCTGTGGACTTGATCAAGTACACAGAAGGTTGGACGAAAGCTTTAAGCTTTGCATAAATATTTTTACAAATACATTACTGTCTTCATTCAAATACATTACTGTGTTTTCATTCTGTACAAATTGTGTTTTTATGTATATATATATAATATGATATATATATATATATATATATATATATATATATATATATATATATATATATATATATATATATATATATATATATATATATATATATATATATATATATATATATATATATATATATATATATATATAGTATATGATAAAGCAGAGAATTCATAAAACCTGAGGAATAAAGGGTGTGGAAAATGCAAAACAAATATTATTATTTCTTACATCTTATCCTTTAACAAAGATGGGTATTGAATGATGGCAAAGAACTTTCATTTCCTTCAAAGTTGTAATTAAAATTTTCTGTATTCTCTTTCACAGAATAATATTTATTTTCTTATTCTTTGACTAATATCGAGGGAATTTTCATTGTCTCTTGCCTTCGTGTTCCTTTCTGTACTTTTGATTAAATTATTATTTTCTTCCTCTTAATCCACCAATCTCTTTGTGTGACACAGAGGCTTAATAAGAATTGGAGGATTTGAACGGATTTCGCAATCAAGTGATAAATTTTTTGTTATATTTGTTATCTTGCATTTGTTTCAGGTTTACACTCACACCCACACCTATATGCATATATATGTATACATACATACATACATACATACATACATACATACATACATACATATATATATATATATATATATATATATATATATATATATATATATATATATATATATATATATATATATATTAGTCAACAGTAAGCGGACATTTTTAGCAACAATATAAAGTCTCTGCACAAGATTAGCAATTGTTCATTTTTCATTTCCTTTAATGTTCCTATACAAAAGAATCTCTCTCTCTCTCTCTCTCTCTCTCTCTCTCTCTCTCTCTCTCTCTCTCTCTTAGTTGGTTTGTTAATATTACTGTTAAAAATATCAAGGCAGTGACGCTTTCAGAATCTAAATGTACTGTATAGTTTGTGACTTGCCCACATCTTAATAACTCTTTATGTTATGTGGATATTCCCTTATCCAATACCTTAGTGTTATGTTTTATTTTTTAATTTATTTTTAGACTTACAGCTTTATTACCCCGAAATCTCCATATATATGTAAGTTTGGGTGCCGTCCTATGGTTCCAAAACTGCCTCGTTTCTTTATCAGAATTTATGGAGGCTTGATTGTAATGCCTTTAGAAAATCACTGTATAGAGACGTTTGATAGGAAATAGTTATCGTATTTTTATATGAATTCCTAGTTTGATAAACCTCGATGGGAAGTCTTAATCTGTCAATCTGTTTAACATTTCTTTTGTTGAAAACAGTTGTTGAAGTGATTTGTTCCATAGGTTTAGTTTTCTGTAAAACAAAATTATTGAGTTGGCGTTTTGTCTGTCCGTCCGCCCTCAGATCTTAAAAACTACTGGGGCTAGAGGGCTACAAATTGGTATGTTGATCATCCACCCTCCAGTCATCAAACATACCAAATTGCAGCCCTCTAGCCTTAGTAGTTTTATTTATTTTTATTTTCGTGCGTCTGACAGTATGCAGCAACATCGGGATTTTCATACAGCATTATACTCTGTATAGAAAACTCGATAGCGCCGAAGTTTCTTCGGCGCATTTTTTACTTGTTTATCAATTATGGGCAATTTGCCCATGCTCGTAATCTTTCCTGCACGAGCAATATTGAAGTTGTCTATGGGGAACTGTTTCCCTGTCTCATTAGCTTCCACATACATGAGGGGTATAAAAGTGGAAAATCATGGAAAGAGCGATTGCAGAATGACTCAGTCTCTCCCGGCCACAGCATTACCTCGTTGAGGGCATCTCTAAAGAGATTCTTTCATTTTTCAATTGATTACTGAAAGTTACTTCCTTGTCTGAAAACTGGCGTGCCTTATCGAGTTCAGAATATTCAGAACACGTAAGGTCTAATTATATTAAAAATGGAAAAAGAGAAATAATAAAATACCCTAATTTCCAACCAACAAAACAAGAGGATGATTATACGAAATATATTTCACTACATATGGGCGTCTTACCCTCGTCTTTCAAGAATTTTTTCCCCCCTCTCGGCTGATTGCCGTAAACAATTGTATTCGCCCCGTCAGCCACACTCGAGAAGATTAGATCATCCACCTTTTTTTTTTTTTTTTTTTTACGTGGGAGATGCTTTGATCATGGGTAAACATTAGCAATGGTAATCCATCAATCAATGTCCTTTATTTCTAAACTGTTTGGATGTTACATCGTGGAAAATTGGTGTGTTTACTGAATGAACTAAAACGAACAAAACATGAAATATAAAAATATACACCTCTTTGCCAAAGTGAAATATAAAAATATACACCTCTTTGCCAAAGTGAAATATAAAAATATACACCTCTTTGCCAAAGTGAAATATAAAAATATACACCTCTTTGCCAAAGTGAAATATAAAAATATACACCTCTTTGCCAAAGTGAAATATAAAATATACACCTCTTTGCCAAAGTGAAATATAAAAATATACACCTCTTTGCCAAAGTGAAATATAAAAAATACCTCTTTGCCAAAGTGAAATATAAAAATATACACCTCTTTGCCAAAGTGAAATATAAAAATATACACCTCTTTGCCAAAGTGAAATATAAAAATATACACCTCTTTGCCAAAGTGAAATATAAAAATATACACCTCTTTGCCAAAGTGAAATATAAAAATATACACCTCTTTGCCACTTTGCCAAAGTGAAATATAAAAATATACACCTCTTTGCCAAAGTGAAATATAAAAATATACACCTCTTTGCCAAAGTAAAATATAAAAATATATACCTCTTTGCCAAAGTGAAATATAACGCCACTGATCTATGAATTATCCAATAATAATAATAATAATAATAATAATAATAATAATAATAATAATAATAATAATAATAACGGAAAAACGAGATACCGACGTGGCTCCAGGACTCATGGAGAAGAGTGTGCTACTAGAAACAGCGCACATAGTGAGAAAAGTGATGGACTCCTAAGGAGGCAGGATTCAACCCGGAATCCTACGCTATCAAAACCACCCAGTCGAATAGGATGACTGTGATAGACCAAAAAAAAATTTAAAAATAAATGAAAAAACATAATAGTAATAATGAGGAAATCCACAATGATAACAAGGTAAATATATGTGTAAATTATATATAAAACGAAAGCTTTCGAGAGCCTGCTCGATTAGCTGACAAAGAGAATTGAGCAGGTTATCGAAAACTCTCGTTTCATTGTGGGGTTCTTCACCATTTTAGTGACTTATTTGATTATGAGATTTTCCCAATAATAATAATAATAATAATAATAATAATAATAATAATAATAATAATAATAATAATAATAATAATAATAATAATAATACACCACTTTAGTGATTAATGGGATTAAGCGATTTTTAATAATAATAATAATAATAATAATAATAATAATAATAATAATAATAATAATAATACATCACTTTAGTGACTAATGTAATTATGAGATTTTTACCAACAACAAAAACAACAACAACAATAATAATAATAATAATAATAATAATAATAATAATAATAATAATAATAATAATAATAATAATACACCACTTTAGTGACTAATGTGATTTAGAGATTTTTAATAATAATAATAATAATAATAATAATAATAATAATAATAATAATAATAATAAAATACTGACGTAGCAGGGGTCATCAAATGGAGAAACGAATCCAGAGTTATGTATATGCACATATATTTAAAGACGGTTCTGTACAGATAGTTTTCGGGAATGTGTACAGATCTATCTTTAAATATATATACATACACAAACTGTGGATTTGTTTCTCCAAATAATAAAAATAAAAATAATACAGCACTTTACTGGCTCATATGATCAGGAGATTTTTAATAATAATAATAATAATAATAATAATAATAATAATAATAATAATAATAATAAGACATCATTTTAGTGACTCATATGATTAAGAATTTTTAAATAATAATAATAATAATAATAAAATAATAATAATAATAATATATTAATAATAATAATAATAAGACATCATTTTAGTGACTCATATGAATAAGATTTTTTAAATAATAATAATAATAATAATAATAATAATAATAATAATAATAATAATAATAATAATAATAATAATTTATTACTGATAAAAAACTGAACGCAGTAGAACTTTCCCGTGCAAAACAATAATTCCTAAAAGCTGCATTGAGTCAGGAACTTGAGGACAATGCAGTCCTCAGCCAGGCATGAACGAAGTCTTATTCAGCGGTTCTTCGCGCCGTTTTCATTAGAGCATTCATTCTTGCAAAAGAAGGCTTAATTAAGAATGATTTTTATTACTTCTCTTGCTTTCTTACTTTACACCATTTTCATTACCTCATTCTACCTTTCCCCATTTATGCACTTGGGCTTTTTGGAGTTAATTTTCGTTTATACTACTATACTCTCTCTCTCTCTCTCTCTCTCTCTCTCTCTCTCTCTCTCTCTCTCTCTCTCTCTCTCTCTCTGCGCTACCTTCTCCCACATCCACACCTGGGTTTTTTTGGTGTTAATTTGTGATATACATCTCTCTCTCTCTCTCTCTCTCTCTCTCTCTCTCTCTCTCTCTCTCTCTCTCTCTCTCTCTCCTACCTTCATCCATCCACACCTGGGTTTTTTTTTTTTTGGTGTTAATTTGTGGTCTACTACTTCATCTCTCTCTCTCTCTCTCTCTCTCTCTCTCTCTCTCTCTCTCTCTCTCTCTCTCTCTCTCTCTCTCAGATAAGGAACTTCGTAGCAAGATAATGCAATATTCACTACCTACTACAACTATCAAAGTGAAGAGATAGAATGATAAGCAAAATATTATAAACATAAATATGTTAACTATGTGCAATAATTTCAGCAAGGAATAATTTAATTATTTGCTTTAGATTTTGAGGTATAATTCCTCTTTTACGATGAATTATTTTCAATGACCATTCCAGGTCAGTCTCTCACGTTCTTTTCATTTCAGTTCAAGGGCGAACTTCGTTGAATGGTATAATCAGCGTCCCTTACTGTTTTTTATTTTTTCTTCGTTTCTCAGAAAACGTAGGAAATCGGATTATCCAAGTGTTACGTAACTTCAATCTGGAGATGCTCCAAGATTTTGAGGTAAAATATCGTTGGAAATTTATTAACAAGTTCAATTTCGATGAAACTCCGTTTAAAACTTATATTAAAAAATTATTCGTGTCCTGTTCCCGACGAATTATATTCCATCTTGTTACCTAATAATTATGGGACCCTGTGTACCTTTACGAAAAATTCAATATGAAAAATTTCTTATGAATGAAATTACCTTTATTATTCAATTTATTTATGTGTAAAATATTAACTTTCTTATGGTAATAGTGACGTTTCATAATTTTACAGCATTTTAAAATTGCCTCGAAAAATAGTTCAGAATAACCTCCTTCTAAGCCCGAGTGCCTGAGTTCGAATCCTATTATGGTACGTGGGTTCTCTAAATATGTTTTTCTAGCTGGATGGAAGGCTTATAGTGATAAGCTTATATAAAAAAATAATATATATATATATATATATATATATATATATATATATATATATATATATATATATTTTATATTTATATGTTTTTAATATGTGTGTGTGTGTGATATGAATGTGTGTGTGTGTAAACCATTGAGCCATCACGAACCCGACCCCACGATTCCAATTCATTTATCACTTATATAAATTCCCTCTTCGGCGACAATTCTCCAACGGAGAATATAAATATATATATAATATATATATATATATATATATATATATATATATATATATATATATATATATATATATATATATATATATATATATATATATATATGAGTGTTTGCATGCGTATGTCTGCGCTTGCATGATACTATCCACAACTTGGAACGAGATCTGCGTGACAGAGCATATTGGTATAAAATCTCACCGCTAGCACGAAAGGAATAAATAAATTTGGCTTCATATTTCCAGCAACAGTTCGTATTCAGGAACCACTCGTTACAGAACCAACTCCTTGTAATATTTCGCTATATGAAATCATTCCAAAAGAGACAAATAATATTTACGTTACTGAGGATGGTACCAATGTATGTTAACGTGCTGTACATAGTGCTGTGACAGATGTCCATGATGCTGTACATTCCAAATGAAATGTTTAACTAAATCTCACCACGTTTCAGTAAACTTCGTGGAGCCCAAACAGAAAATAAGACCGTCTTAATCCGTTTTCTTCTGAACTTTTCGAATTGTTTCTTTCCTTCACTTCTAATCGGTTTATGCTCTCTCTCTCTCTCTCTCTCTCTCTCTCTCTCTCTCTCTCTCTCTCTCTCTCTCTCTCTCTCAACTATGAGACTTTGGCTTACATAACCTGAACGTACGGCGATATCTGTATATTTGTAAGTACCTAAGATCATATACACTGGAGATTCCGGTTACGATATACAAATCAATTATTGTGTTATAAGGCTTACGATTATCACCAGTAAAGTCAGGCAAGAATTAATGACAAATTATTTAACAATGCGTAAGGATTGAATATGTTTGTGAAAAGAAATTACCTTATATTTTTTTTTCATACTCGTTTCCTATTACAGGAAAATCATAGCCAAATGGTTTTCGGTTTCTCTTAAACGATATTTTCTACGTTCTTATATTCTTGAAATTTTCCTATTGCGTAAGCCTACTGTATAAAGCACATGGAGGCTTGGTGGATGACTGTACACACACACAGAGAGAGAGAGAGAGAGAGAGAGAGAGAGAGAGAGAGAGAGAGAAAAAGGCATCTCAGGTGTTTTATGTTATAAAATCAACAAACCCACCTAACAAGTACTGACTCGGCGGGTATCCATCACGAGAAACGCCTTGTTGACAAAACGAACAGCTCCGGGAAGACGCCAGTGCAGCGAGGCAGCGAAACGATCAAACATTTGTTGTTGGCGAGGAATCACTCAACAGTCTTCCACCCTTCCCTTCCCTCCCACAACCCACCCCTCCCTCACTTCCTCTCCCTTCTCCTCCCCCACCCACCCTCCTTTCTCCCTCCTGCCGCGATCACCATTTTCCCTCCAGAAGACAAACATCGAGAGATGCTGAGTTGATGTTGACATTCCGTTGAGCTGTAAGTCCATCCTGTTTTCAGTCGGGCGGCGGTCCATTGACCCGACCGCCGCCGTCGAGTGTCGAATTTAGGATAGTTTGGGAAAACAATTGGTGCGCATTTCGGACGGATTTTGCCACGGGCTGTTTGGCGCGACCTACTTTCGCCGCGCGCGCCCCGAGTTGATAAAGATTGCAATCGATGGGGTTGAGGCGCTCTGGGGCGAGACGTAATGTTGGTGGTGATTTAGTGGGAGGAGAGGAAAAGAGATTCTTGTTAGAGTGAATTTAATTTCTGGTTTGAATTGGAATTTTCTCATTTGAAAAGCATCATTTGAAATTAATTTAATTCTTGATAATTAAACTGAAGAATCTAGGAACATAGCCTAAATGCATTGCAATACTCTTAATTTTCTGAAGACAGATTACTAGTTTAACACACACACACACACACACACACACACACACACACACACACATATATATATATATATATATATATATATATATATATATATATATATATATATATATATATATATATATATATATATATATATATATATATAGATAGATAGATAGATAGATATATATATTTATTTATTTATGTATATATGTATGTATGTATATATATATATATATTAATTATTTATTTATATATATATATATATATATATATATATGCGTTAGCAAAGGATGGGACGACCCCACCCTCCTCCCTTAAGAAAACGCAATCAACCTATAACATAGGCTCATGATTGTTAGATACGGGGATTGCTACAGATTAACAAGCTATCAGTCCACCCAGCTGTAGATGACCAATAGCATCTGCTAGGGCTAAGAAAACTTAATGATAATTAGAGTATTCATACTTTTGGTGTGGCACCCTACATAATTAACACTAATTTCCTTTTTATACTCGCAAATCATTTTCGCATGTGAATAACTAACTCTCAAAGTAGGAATGTAAGGACTATGAACACAGTTATGACAATGAACATGTGTCATATGCTTGAGTTACTTAATGGTGACCCAAACTTCGCAGGGAGAGAAAGAAAGACGGCAGCTTGTAATTGGAAAATATAAGTTTCAGTAGAATAATATTGTAGGTTATTTGGACTGCCAATGGGGGGAAAAATTCCCTTGTAATACCCTTTTCTTTCATGTGTTCTGTCGTGATAATAAAAAAAATTATTGCAATCTGAACATCTGGATAAAATATGACTCCGAACCAGATTTTAGTTGAGATAGTCGTATTTTACCAAACACACCAACATGCTGAAATTAGAGCTATCAAGATGACTTACTTATTTTATTTATATAGTGAAAATTTTACGATAAATATCTTACCAAAATAAAGACAAAGATTCATTTTAGTTATTGTACCACCAATATTTCCTCTTTTCTTACTTGTAATAACGGCTCTCTCTCTCTCTCTCTCTCTCTCTCTCTCTCTCTCTCTCTCTCTCTCTGTGAAAATTTTACAAAGATTCATTCTAGTTATTGTACCACCAATATTTCCTCTTTTCTTACTTGTAACAACGGCACTCTCTCTCTCTCTCTCTCTCTCTCTCTCTCTCTCTCTCTCTGAAAATTTTACAATAAATATCTTACCAAAATAAAGACAAAGATTCATTTTAGTTATTGTACCACCAATATTTCCTCTTTTCTTACTTGTAATAACGGCACTCTCTCTCTCTCTCTCTCTCTCTCTCTCTCTCTCTCTCTCTCTCTCTCTCTCTCTCTCTCTCTCTCTCTCTCTCTCTCAAAATTTTACAATAAATATCTTACCAAAATAAAGACAAAGATTCATTTTAGTTATTGTCACCAATATTTCCTCTTTCCTTACTTGTAATAACGGCACTCTCTCTCTCTCTCTCTCTCTCTCTCTCTCTCTCTCTCTCTCTCTCTCTCTCTCTCTCTCTCTCATGCAACGACAATGTAATCAGTAAAAGTAGGGCGGCAGAATCGATAACAATAAGCAGTGAGTAGGAGATAACTGGCAAAGCAACACTGACCCATTAGGAAGCATAACAGATCTAAAGCAAAGTCAATCATCTCTCTCTCTAATGCACGAAGATTTTTTTTTCAAGATAATCATAACTATTAGGTTTATTTCCCTTTTATTATCCTTGTTGCCTTAACGATTAAAGCCTGGCTTATTAATTGTTGGAGACACTCTCTAATGCACAAAGTTTTTTTTGTATTCAAGATACTAATATCTGTCAAATTTCTTTTAATTTTATTATCCTGGTTGCCTTAACGATTAGTGCTAATCTTATTAAATGCTGGAGATATAAATAAACCCATGGTAAAAAAAATGAAAGTTTTTTAACATTTAATTATGGGATTGATTTTATCTAGTGTCAGCGGATTTTCAGATTAGCCAGTCAGTTTCATCTTTTCAAAAACTGTTTTTGAGAAAAACTTTAAGCTTTAAAGTATGAGGCCAGCAGGAAAAGTGAAGACTTATTATAAAATGACAATAAAATACTTATGATTCGGCTGCTTTGGTTTGTAATTCCTCTTCCTGACCTAATCAAACAGTATTTCATTATAAGTGCATCTCTCTCTCTCTCTCTCTCTCTCTCTCTCTCTCTCTCTCTCTCGTTTAATTATAAAATTTTTATTACAGCTTATTTACAATATATCTTTGTGAATAAAAGCTTCTTAGCAATGTTAATTAATTACCCAAGTTTAAACTCCTGAATGAAATATATGATTATACATGAATTTATGATATCATATCACGCACAGACACACAGACGCACACAGACACACACATACACACACAAACACACATACAATATATATATATATATATATATATATATATATATATATATATATATATATATATATATATATATATATATATAATTTATTTGTTGGATATATAATGTATGACGTTCGTGTTAAAATTGCATGGAAAGGTGGTTCGTAACATCATATATCCTAGTGTGCAATACAACTTGTTATGAAAAATTATTTGAGGTGAATACCAAGTAGGTACAAATGGGTCTGACTTCCAAGTGTAAGCAAGAGGTTTTTATCCAATTTTGTGATCGAGAACGCTGTGTGCTGGCAACTCAGAGCATCTTAGATGGGAGTTCAAATCCTGATCGAGAGCTGAAGTTTGATATTAGGTACAAAAGAGCGGGTCACATTAAGGTATGATAGCTAATGGACAAGATAATGTTAGATGAAAGAGTGAGTATATACAATAGGTTAGACTTGAACAGTTTTTACTGTAGGTATTTTGGTCAGTGTAGAGAATCTGCGGCTCTTCGTTGGGAGTGTCGGTAGAGCTGTGGACTAGCACTCGCTAGGCCCGAGTTCGAGTCTCCGGCCGGCTGATGAAGAGTTAGAGGAATTTATTTCTGGTGACAGAATTCATTTCTCGCTATAATGTGGATCGGATTCCACAATAAGCTGTAGGTCCCGTTGCTAAGTAACCAATTGGTTCTTAGCCACGAAAAATAAGTCTAATCCTTCGGGCCAGCCCTAGGAGAACTGTTAATCAGCTCAGTGGTCTGGTAAAACTAAGGTATACTTAGAGATTCTGCTCAAAGAGTTCATGATTCAAAAATCTTTGGAGAAAGAGGAGAGAGGGGGGGGGGAGGGATGACCACATAGACTAAAAGAAGTATCAGAACAGAAATTTAATGTGATATGAATATTGGGGGTGTTGTACTGCTGATGAGGCCCTTGTATAGATATTTGAATTAGCGGAGGTTGCAGACATTCAGCCGTATATGGTATTCATCCATGAGCCAATAGCTGGAGGATGAATGAAGATGACAGAAAACTGCCTAATTATACTTGAAACCACGCCCACACATAAAGTCTTCCACACGCAGACCTATTGTTAACCGATAAACCAATAGCTCTTCTCTCTCTCTCTCTCTCTCTCTCTCTCTCTCTCTCTCTCTCTCTCTCTCTCTCTCTCTCTTCAACAATAACCGAGTGTATCTCAGTTCCTGGCCAAGCTGCCGTGTTGCCATAAGCGTTGTAACAGCACAAGATATCATCACGAATCAATTCCCATCAGTGTCAGGTATACATTCCTGGAGTCACATAAACGGCTTGAATGGCAAATATCTGTCTTTTGAAATCTCTCAAAATGCATCGCTTTATCAGCCACCAGGTGGCAGACAGTGAATTCTGTCATAAACTGAGCCCCAGTGAATTTTAGTGAATAGGTTTCAGGTTCGTAGCTGATTAGACTGTCAGGAATATTTTGCTTAAATCTATTTTACTTTCATTCAATTTCTATTGATATCTGTTTTGTGATTGTACGTCACTTTCCATCTTTTTAATTATGCAATTCTCCAAGATAAAGTATTTTTAGTAACATTTTAATATTCATTATCTTTACGAAGAAAACAACCAGACTTCCTCTGCGTCTTACGTCAGTAGCATCATTGCAAAAGGCCCACGCGGAAGCTGATACACGCCATGGTGTTATTCATCACTGATTATGACCTCATTCCTCTTCAGCAGAAAATGGGATTGTACTGACTGACTACCCGCTGGTGACCTACATTCATGACAGTTTATTGATTTGTTTTCTTTCCACTCACATTTCGAAACAGACTCAATCTAGTCTCGGCATGGAAATTTTTAAAAATTATGCATATAATATCACATTCTGGAACGTACTTAATTTAGTTTAGCTGGGAAATTTTATAGGAAATGTATACGTTAAGATGTGGGTACGAGCAATTTATTATCTACTTTGCTTGGTTGCTGGAGACTAAATGTTGCGAATGAATTTCAGCTGATGCTACATTCTCTTTTTTAATATCCTCTTTTTTGTTTCCTTGCCATTTTTATTGGTATTGTTGTTTACGCTGTTTGTTCTGTTCTTGTCATTTATGCTGATGAAGTTTCCTCGTGATTGTTATTGATACATAATGAAAATGAGTTTCCCATTTTTTCTAATCAAAATGTCACTGCATGGCCTATACTTGGCTCTGTCTATATTTCAGTGTCCTTTGCCTGAAACATAAATTAGGTTTGATGCGGTTCGGGATGACACTTATCGGTAAGGGGTTTCTAAATGAAGAAAAGATTAATTATCCCCAGATCACAGCAGTTTTCTTCTGCCTTTGAAGTTTGCGAATAACCTCTCACCGTTTCTAAAAAGTAAGGGGTGATAAAATTCCAGATTAAAAAATGGAGGATTCTCATTCTCATCAACGGGGTATAATTTCTCTCAGAATATTTCTATACCCTAATTGCTTCAAACAACTTCTTTCGAAATTCCAGTAGTTCATCTGGGATGATTATGTCTCTAAGTGACCGGTCTTTTTTTTATCGTAGAATCTTTTGACTGAAAACTTTTGAATTCATTCCTGCTATTAATATATATCCTTTGGCCTTATAGAAAGTTTGTCATAAAAGACTATTTTTTTGGCGAAGCAAATAATAATTCCTTGCCTGTAATTGCAATTATCGGATTTATTTTCTATATCATAACAATAATTAAATCATTTGCTCGTCCTAGTTTTGAAGAATATTATGGGCTTGCTATTAAATTCCCTAATGAATATTCAGTTTTTGATGTAAGAATGTATTTAGGATTCATTGTTAACTTGGCAATGGTATTTGGTTTTTTAACCTTTTATTTAGATCACGGATACCAATATACATAAAAATTTACCACAACAAATGTCTATCTAAAGATATTATAATATCAGTGGGTAAAAATTTACATTGTGCAGATAACAGATGCGTAAAAAATGTCGGGTAAAATAAAAGGTGAAAATCTCTTATGATTAGTTTGACAAAATTAATTATAGAAATGAAAGATTTACATGCTTGTTATATCTAAATTACTGCATGCTTTAAATGAATTAAAAATAAATGTTCTAAATTCCAGTTCAAGTATTTTACCGTTTTTTGCAAGGAATGCCTTATAAAATCTAAGTTAACTTTTATAACACCACTACAGCACTTTCTCACGTAATAATAGATGAACATCACTAGAATCAAGGTACTCATCCAGAATTTTATCCTTTGCCACTACAACAAGTATCAGGTTCAATAAACTGATTGAAACTTTCAAAAGAAGACCTTAGAAAATCTAGGTTGACTTTGAAAACAGCCCTACAGTTTTCTCGTGTAATTTTAGATGAACATCACTATGTTCAGGGTACTCATCCAGAATTTTATCCTTTGCCATTACAACAGGTATCAGGAAATCAAGCCAAAGAAACAACAAACTTCAGACTGGGAGATTAGTAACAAAATCCACATAGATATATATATATATATATATATATATATATATATATATATATATATATATATATATATAAATATATATATATATATATATATATATATATATATATTTATATATATATATATATATATATATATATATATATATATATATATATATATATATATATATATATATATATGTATATATATATATATATATATATATATATAGTGTTTATATATATGCATATATGTGTGTGTTTAAAGACGTGTAATACAATCCTACACAGGAAACGATTGCATGCTACATTTAAAGGGCAAGGGGAAATTCTTTTTATTCTTCAGTTAACATTTACGTATTAACAGAAAAATATTCCAAAATGATGCAACAGAGGGTTGATGGTTTATGAATACAGAATATCAGCAATCATATCTAGAATTATTTGCTAAATACACTTATAAGCAGATATATTAGTTATAAATATTTTTCATATTTTCACTTTTTAGTTTTCTGTAAAAGATAACTATTTATTTACGTCTGTCCGTCCGCACTTTATTCTGTCGGCACTTTTTTTTTTATCCGCACTTTTCTGTCCGTCCTCAGATCTTAAAAACTACTGAGGCTAGAGGGCTGCAAATTGGTATGTTGATCATCCACCCTCCAATCATCAAACATGCCTAAATTACAGTCCTCCAGCCTCAGTAGATTTTTTTATTTTATTTATGGTTAAAGTTGGCCATAATCGTTCTTCTGGCAACGATATAAGGTAGGTCACCACTGGGACGTGGTTAAAGTTTCATGGGCCGCGGCTCAAACAGCATTATACCGAGACCACCGAAAGACAGAACTATTTTCGGTGGCCTTGATTATACGATGTACAGAAAACTCGACTGCGCCGAAGAAGCATCGGAGCATTTTTTACCTTTTTTTGTGGCACTTGTGGTCTTTTCTGGACGTTGCAAATGGTGGTTAATGCGTTGTTTCCTCGCAAGCCTCTTACAATAGATGGCCATAATATTTACGTTTATTCGGCGAGAGGGTTCAGTGCCAATTCCTATGAACGTTTCGGAGCAAATTTCGTGAGAAAGAGGACACGTCAATATGTCACTAAAGGGGGGCTTACTTTTATTGAGGACGCGGAGGAGGTATGTTTAGAATGTTATTTCTTTTTTTTTTATTTTTTCTTTATTTCGCTTGTCTATTGTTAGGTTGGTTGTTGCGTGATGTTTGGGAGAATAAGCTCAAAGGGATGTTGTTGTAGATGATTATGCCTTTTAGAATTTTGCTTGGAAATTTTGAAAATACATACTGTTAGCATAAAGGAGGAATCAAGGTGATGCATAATGTATTTTTTATATCAAGGCTTGTAGGGTTAAAGAAACATTGGCGTTATTAAGCTAAATAACGATTAACTACATAAAACTAGAGCTTATCTCTCCTTCTGTAAATACCTTGAAAAGAAGACTAATCATATCAAACTTCCTAAAACTAGAGTTTATCTCTCCTTCCGTCACACTGCCCTAAAACAAGACTAATTAATGCTTAAAATACCGCTTAGGAAGACTTTACAAGACCCCGTTTTCTGGAGATTATCAACCTCTTTCAAGCGAGTTACCTTTATCCTTGCTCCATCTATGGGAAATGAAAGTCGAGTATATTCTTGAGACCAGTAACTGTAAACAAGACCGCGCTGGCCTAAACTATTTGGCTCCAAGTATCTCTTACTCGGGGCAAAGCCTGGCAGCCAGGTGCTTTTATAAGATGCCAGCTGAGCTTATCATGTGGCATCAAGAACAAAATGTGACCAAAAAACAAAAAAAAAAAAGGGACACAAAAACGAAAAATCCACGTAATCTGTTACAAAGAAAACTAATTAAAGAGAAGCTTTCATTCGCCGACGGTGCAGATAAATGAATTATAACTAACCCTAAGATATATTTTATAGAAACAGATTAATGAAAGAATGTAGATCACACGTCAGTTCCTTAATTAATTTGGTCTTTAGGTATCTTTTGATATTTCTTGATATACATATATATTTGCGTGTGTATGTATGTATGTATGTATGTATGTAAATGTACATATATATATATATATATATATATATATATATATATATATATATATATATATATATATATATATATATATATATATATATATATATATATATATATATATATATATATATATATATATATATATATATATATATATATATATATATATATATATACATTTATATATATATATACATATATATATATATATATATATATATATATATATATATATATATATATATATATATATATATATATATATATCAATGTGCTTCCTGAATGTTTTTTTCGTCGTCGATATCGCTCATGTTTAATTACCCGTAAAATAAAGACCTATATCCATTTCTCAAATCCAATTCTTTCTACAAAGCTAACAATGCCATTAAGTTACGTTTTATCGAGCGTCAAGCGCATCGGGTGACTCTATAATTCACTCGCTTTATCACAATAACGTCACTTGCTGCTGAAAGAACCGGATTACTTCTGAAGCATCTTCTGAAGGGATCTGCTTAATGAGCATTTTACATTGCTCTCTCTCTCTCTCTCTCTCTCTCTCTCTCTCTCTCTCTCTCTCTCTCTCTCTCTCTCTCTCTCTCTTTAATTTGGGTGTGTACAGTATATGTATGCGAGAGCGAGAGCGAGAGAGAGAGAGATCTCTCTTTCTCTCTCTCTTTCTCTTTCTCTCTCTAATTTGAATTTGTATATGCATGCGAGAGAGAGAGAGAGAGAGAGAGAGAGAGAGAGAGAGAGAGAGAGAGAGAGAGAGCTCTCTCTCTCTCTCTCTCTCTCTCTCTCTCTCTCTCTCTCTCTCTCTCTCTCTCATTTGGGTTTGTATATATATGCAAGAGAGAGAGAGAGAGAGAGTTTTTCTCTCTCTCTGTCTCTCTCTCTCTAATTTTGGTTTGTATATGTATGAGAGAGAGAGAGAGTTTTTCTCTCTCTCTCTCTCTCTCTCTCTCTCTCTCTCTCTCTCTCTCTCTCTAATTTGGGTTTGTATATGTATGAGAGAGAGAGAGAGAGAGAGAGAGAGAGAGAGAGAGAGAGAGAGAGAGAGAGAGAGAGAGAGCGAAAAAGAAAGATGATGTAATTTGTTTTTCATACATACATACATACCTACCTACATACATGCATACATGCATACATACTACACAACATGTACGATGCAGAATCACTGTGTTTTTTTTATATAGATAAGAAAAAAAACGAAAAAAAAAATTTTGTTCCTCACTTTTATATTCCATTTAACCCTCTCAGTCATTATTATAATGAGATACTGGGAAAGAGAATAAAAAATAGTCCGCGCAGGCGCATGTGAGCGGCAGATTGAGAGAGAGAGAGAGAAAGAGAGAGAGAGAGAGAGAGAGAGAGAGAGAGAGAGAGGTGCGTTAAAAAGTAAAAAATGCGCCGAAGTTGCTTCGGGTCAATCAGGTTTTCTGTACAGCGTATAATACTGTGAGAAACTCTCAGCCATGGTTCATGAAACTCTCAGCCGCGACCCATGAAACTCAGCCATGGCCAAGAGGTAGCCTGTGCTGTTGGCACCTGTAGCGGTGACAGACGCACGATCATGGTTAACTTTAACTTTAAATAAAATAAAAACTACTGAGGCTAGAGGGCTGCAATTTGGTGTGTTTGATGATTGGATGGTGGATGATCAACATACCAATTTGCAGCCCTCTAGCTTCTGTAGTTTTTAAGATCTGAGGGCGGACAGAAAATGTGCGGACAAAAAAAGTGCGGACTGACAGCCAAAGCCATCTCAGTAGTTTCCTTTTAAAGAAAACCAGAATCCGCAGCCCAAAATAATCTCCCAGGAATCCATTCGGGAGTAACTGGAGATTTCTGAGCAATATTTCCCTAGTAACTTATGTCGCATGAAAATAGTTTTCCCTAATGATTCGTCAGCATTTTTTCTGACAGGTCCTCCCCAAAATTTGTTTAAAGAAACCAAAGGTATAAAAGAATGTGAAAATATTTAATTGTGGTATCAATGCCTCAGGTCAATAGAGTAATTTTGCTTTTTATATATATATATATATATATATATATATATATATATATATATATATATATATATATATATGTATGTGTATATATATATATATATATATATACATACATACATACATATATATATATATATATATATATATATATATATATATATATATATATATATATATATATATATATATATATATTTATATATATATATATATATATATATATATATATATATATATATATATATATATATATATATACAGTATATATCTATATATATATATATATACTAATGACCAACCTGATAAACTCTCTCTCTCTCTCTCTCTCTCTCTCTCTCTCTCTCTCTCTCTCTCATTCCTGTTAAGATAGTTGCTTCAGTTACAATGCCAAACATTTTTACATTTATATTTCACCACTTCCCACCCCCGACGCGGCCCCCATTCTTATTGGGGCTGAACTTGGACTTGAAGGGCATCGGGAGTGACACTATTAATCTCAGCGACCTCGAAAACTATGGATTAGACACTAATATCTGTCGTTTCGGTTATTTTTACACGTCACCCCTTCCCATCCCCTCCCTATCAGAGCTAAACTTGGGCTTAAAGGACATCAGGAGGCTCACTATTCATCTCAGTGACCTCAAAAACTATGGATTAGACACTGATATCTGTCGTTTCGGTTATCTTTCCATGTCACCCCCTTCCAACCCCACCTCCCTATCAGAGCTGAACTTGGACTTGAAGGGCATCGGGAGTGTCACTATTAATCTCAGCGACCTCGAGAACTATGGATTAGACACTAATATCTGCCATTTTCTGTAATTTTTACATTTCACCCAATTCCCACACACCCCCTTTGGTGCCAGTGATGTCTTACCTCCAACAGCGTTCTTTCCCAGATGGTAACTCATATGTATACCAAGTTTAGTTGAAATTGCTCAATGCATTTCAAAGTGTATGTGGAACATACACACACACACACACACACACACACGTATATACATCCATTTATATATATATATAAGAAGATATATATATATATATATATATATATATATATATATATATATATATATATATATATATATATATATATATATATATTGCTAAAACGAGTGGGTACAGGAGCACAAGCAGATCCCAAGTATAGTAGTTTATTCCTGTATTTCATGACACTTGATCACATCATCTGGGACATCTATAACAAAAATATCGATAAACTTGACAATATCTCAGCTAAATTACACTTAAAAATGTTACAAAGGGGAGGGGGAAGGGGAAGGGGGTGCGGGTTTGAAACCTACCCTATTATCTAAGTTGGGTCAAATGATGGCCACGTGCCAAATTTTGTCTAGATCGGTCAAACAGCTTAGATTTCTATATAGCACAAACATAACCAAAAACATACAATGATTCACTTATATATATATATATATATATATATATATATATATATATATATATATATATATATATATATATATATATATATATATGTGTGTGTGTGTGTGTGTGTGTGTATATAAAGATATACACACACACATATATATAATTGGTTTGTGTGTATGTTTGTGGTTATGTTTGTGCGCTATAGAAATCCAAACCGCTTGACCGATCTAGACAAAATTTGGCATATATATATATATATATATATATATATATATATATATATATATATATATATATATATATATATATATATATATATGTATATATATATAGTATATATATGTGTGTGTGTGTGCGCATGTGTGTGTAACATTAACATAAAATTATACGTAAAGACTATACAAATAAGTGTCTAACATGCTGGAAAAAAAAAACTGAAATACGGTAGCCCACATTCACAAACAGACTCATATTTATGAATGTCCACGAGAGGAAATATACGGACATGTACAAACAAACGCCTGTGACATCTGGTGCGGCGACACACGTTTGTGCGTTTGTGCGTTCGCCCATGCATCCCCGGGTTTGGGTGGGTGGGTGGACGGGAGGAGGAAGAGACACCTCGTCGAGCTAGTTGTGGGCACCACGCCGGGTCAGTTGGCCAGACTAGTTCACAAAGTGCGGTCACGTCAAGACGCTTCTTGGCTCGCTTTCGGTAAATCTAACTCTTATTTCGAAGTTCGGAGACTCGAAACCGCTCGCATATATCCTCCGCTTCGCCGTACGTCAAGCTGATCTCTGTTCGACGAGTGCTCTGGGCTTCTAGAAAGATACGCAAACTTTGCGACTCGATTCAGCGATTTTAAGTTTTGTCGAAACTTTTTTTTAGTTTTTTTTTTTTACTTTTTTATTTTCGTTTGTTTATTTCCGTTCACACCAACAGCTGATTCGGAAATATAAGTGCTTAGTTATCCTGTCCAGGTCATATGTGAAGTTTGGCTAGTTGCAAAAGAAAATGGATGAAAACGTTAATTTTATCTTATCATGGTCCAATGAAATTTAATTGCAAGAAATAACTAAATACATTATGGAAGAGATAATGCAATAATATTATTGACAGCCAACTCCTTTCAATTGTCATAAGGAAGAAGAAAAAGTGAATTACAAGGTAAGTTTTGCATAAAAAAAGTTTTATTTTAAAATTGGAATATACCTTAATATGTGTTCACAGCAAATCTATTGGTCATGAGATTTGAGTGATGAATATTATATGCCAGAGAGAGAGAGAGAGAGAGAGAGAGAGAGAGAGAGAGAGAGAGATTATCCCAAGTAATGCCAGAAGATACGGAAGCACTTATTAGTCTTCATGGAACTGATGCTACCTTATTGATATGAAAAATAACAATATGAATTAAAATCATAATTATTACTAATATTGCTGAAGTATATGCGTGGGTATGGGAATGATATAATTCTATACTATTAACATATGACGGATGTATGCAAACATCAATTCTTGGCTTTTCTGTACACTCAACCATTTACCCACACAAACACAGAAACACAGCCACATATAAATGCATGCATACATACTTACATACATATATACATACATACATACATATATATATACATACATACATACATACATACATACATATATATATATATATATATATATATATGTATGTGTCCGTGTGTTTGTGTGTGTGTGTGTGTTTGTAGAAATCACAAAAACCTTAAATTTGTACACTAAAACTGAAAAAAATGGCGATGGAATAATATTTCCATTGCTGTCTTGAATGAGCATCTTTAGAAGCAGAGACCCCGTTTTGCATTCCCAATCTCATCCCTAAAATCTAAGCTACATAGAAACTTAATACCCTCTCAGTAGACGTTAATGGTATACCTATGGTGAAACAGATAGGAAAAAGGATTAACCCGTTACGTAAGAGATCTATAAAGGGTAGGTGTTGAAAATTCTTTCGGCCCGACATATGGACGAAATAAGGGGCGGAAGGGTTCCTTCCAAAAATAAACAGGGTAGGTGGTTAGGAATATGGCGAAGGTGTCATCTTTTTTTTTTTTTTTGTCTTGTATGACATTATGTATGTATGGATATATATATATATATATATATATATATATATATATATATATATATATATATATATATATATATATATATATATATATATATATATATATATATATATATATACATGGAATATACATATATATATATATATATATATATATATATATATATATATATATATATATATATATATATATATATATATGTGTGCCTTATACTAATTTATATTTGAAATTACTGTTCTTTGTCAAAATAACCAAACGTCCTCACACAATTTAGGTATATAATACACGTATACAAACAGGACAAACACGCAACCCCTACGATTTTTATCGCACACGTTGATCGACATGATACGGTAGTCTTATTCATCATCATCTCTTTTAGTCAAAATAATTTAACGAACTGAACGCCACTGGCGCTGAAGCTATTCAGGAAACAAGGGTAGGGGTGAATTATGACTGAACTTAATTTCTTTGAAGTTCACCTTAGATGTTATATCGGCTTTCTCTTCGAAGTTCTCCTTAGAAGTCATAACTGTTTTCACCGAGGTATGTTTCTCCTTAAAAGATTTCATTTTCGGTTTTAGTAAAAAGATAAAACTCGGCCTCGAGACTCCATATGGAAACTGCAAGTTTCTGTGGTGATAAAGTAAGGTCTTGTTGTGTTTATTTTCCTTCTTTTGCCGCTTAAGTCCTAATCATACAACCACGAAAATACATACACATAAAATAAGCGCTATCTTCATCATTTGCCTAAAAATGCAAATTCAAAAACAGTTAAATCTAACATGTTTTGATAATCACAATACAAGAGAATAGAAATAGTAAAGTGGATAATATTTACTATCATTCATTTTACATTTCTGTGAAATTTCCATTATTGGTCTGCATTTCGATCTACAAAACATATTTATTTATTTATTTAATATTAATATTATGAGACTTGAGGACACATACAGCACTGGCTCCCAAACCGGTACCCATCTTTGAAGGATATTGATTTTTACAAGTGTAGGTGTTCTTCGTTTATTTATATATTTATACATATATATATATATATATATATATATATATATATATATATATATATATATATATATATATATATATGTATATATATATATATATATATATATATATATATATATATATATTTATACATATATATATATATATACATACATACATGTACGTATGTATATACAGTATATATATATATATATATATATATATATATATATATATATATATATATATATATATATATATATATATATTTCTCTAATCTTCCAAACATATTCCAGGCCTAGAGTTAAATGTATAATTAATTATGCATATAATTACGTTCACGATCAGACTAATTTCCAAGCAATTGAAGGTAAATTGTTTAATTAATCATAATCAGATTACTTGGCACATTTGGTAGACGCCGTTAAAACCAAGGCATTATTCATTTTAGCGTTAAAACCCTTGACATACTTGGCAAAGTTTTTATCAACCCCAAAAAGATGTTTAAATATAGCTGATTAGGGACCCCTCATTACTTACGTATATTTACACGTATATGTTTGTATTTACAACAGTTTTGATTTGCGAAAATGTTTCAACAAATAATGAATCTCAAGTTATTTACCACAACTCATATTTTATGTAGGATGTAAAATGTATAATTATTCTAATGGATGTACATGTAATATCATTTGTTACAAAAAAAAGTATATATATATATATATATATATATATATATATATATATATATATATATATATATATATATATATATATACATACATACACGCACACACGCACGCACACGCACACACACACACACACACACACACACACACATATATATATATATATATATATATATATATATATATATATATATATATATATATATATATATATATATATATATATATATATATATATATATTCTTATGTAGCAAATAATATTACACGTACATCCATTGAAATAATTATACATTTAACATCCTGCGCAAAATATCAGTTGTGGTAAATAACTTAAGACTCATTATTTGTCGAAATATTTTCGTAAATCAAAACTGTTATAAATACAAACACATACATGTAAATATACGTAAGTCATGAGTGTCCCCATCCATCTATATCTAGACATCTTTTCTGAGGCTGATAAAAACTTTGCCAAATGTGTCAAGGGTTTTAACGCTAATGAGTAATGCCTTGGCTTTAATGGCGTCTGCTAAATGTGCCGAGTAATCCGATTATGATTAATTCAACACACTTCACTTTCAATTGTGCGGATATTATTCTGATCGTGCACGTAATTATATGCATAATTTATTACTCATTTAACGCTAGGCCTGGAATATGTTTGGGGGATTGGCGAAATATGCTAATAAAGATGGCACGACAATATAATATGGAAATGAAATATTGGAAATCCTGCAAGAAAAAGTCAGTAGTCACTGTGTCATTCATCTTTTAATTCTGAATCACTTAAAGAGACACTGAGTTGAACAACGTCAATTCATCAACCTGTACAAAATTACCACAAGCGGCATGCCCACTACATCCACATTTACTCTTTAGAATCTTTGATAATAAATTCCTCTTCAATTTCTCCATCACGACAACTAAGCCATCTCCTTCTAAGTCTTCATATAACGCTTCATCTGAAGAATTAAGATAAATTCAGCATTTACAGCCCCCACTGCCACCATTGAGCCTAGCTACCTCTCATCTCTCAGATCTAGCTTTGTAAACCATTTTCATTAATCTACACTTTTTGACACTTCAAATCTGTCTAGCTCAATACATATACCAGGCATTTTATCCCAATAGCCTCCATCTTTTTTTCTCCTGCCAGTTATATTCAGTGGTGACACTTCTTCATACGAAGAATATGTTTGTTTACTCGTGTCAATTTTTCTGTGAAGCATCTCCTCTTTCATCCTACCATCATCCATACTATTATTTTCTAATTGATATGAGTCAACTACTCATGATTCTTCATCAACGCCAGGTCTAAATTTATGGCTATACCTTTCTGACCGTCACTGACTTTCGTAACATTCTTGTTAATATTCGGTTATACGTTTCTTGGATTATGTCCAGATTAGCTTAACCAACATCTCCCAGTCAAGAACAGCGAACCCAATGATCCCCATGTAAAGAATGGCCAACCCTTTCCGGTCCGAACCCCAATTCCACATGAGGGCTAGTACTGAACACGGCGAAACAGGGATCATCTGCACTGTTTCGCCGTGTTTAGTACTAGCCCCTGGGGGGGCGGGTCGTCAAATGCATTTCCCCTTGTTTAGTAGTAGCCCCTGGGGATCAAATGTCTGGTACCGAAGTGTTCATCTCTAGAACAGCGAACCCGATTATTCCCATGTAAAGAATCTTCTTGTAAAGAATAGCGAACCCTGCTGCGCGTGGGTTCGCTAATCTTGACATGATCCCGTTTCTTCCCATAGACACTTTCAGATTCGCACTAGTCTCTGCAACTGCTCTGCGCTAAGACCAATCACCCCTGGATCATCTGCATATATCTCTCACTTCCCATTGTGTTTATGATATTCTTCTTTCACTCAAATTCTCCCAAAATAACCGTCAGCCATTTCGTGAATACTCATCACTGCATCCATAACACAGGACAACGTAGGCCTACTGTTAGACTCACTTATGCTAACACAAACCGCGCTTCCATTATTTCAGCTTCTGAGCGTTCTTAAAATATTCCCCTCTAGAAATAGCATCCCCATGACTTATATCAGTTTTGTTTTAGTCCATAAATGCAACATGACTTTTTACATTCATATTTGTCATATAACTGTTTATAACAAATGACTAAAACTCACATCCTCCACCTTGTTTAGACAAATAGTGATATTCACGTGTCAATTCTACTTACGCAATCTAAGGTAAAATAGAAATGTCGTGACTCTTCAGTTTTCCATTCGCTTTTTATTGATTTTTGCTATACGCGGATCAGTATTTTCCTTCACTAATATGCGCATTTTTATCTGTAAAATAAGAAAGAGTTACGTAACTCTACTCATAGAATTGTAAAATAATGTCTTCCAAGGGCATTCTAAGTTACAGACAGTTAAAATCTATCTAAACCTTGTACATAGCTTTCAGTCAAGGTGCTTTTACGAACGGAATCTAGCGATATTAGCAACATAAAACAAAAAAGTGGCAAGTTTTTTTGTTCCTCGGCAGTTATTACGTTCTATTCATAGTTTTCCATATTTTCAACTTTTCGAGAGTAATATTTATGTGATCAACAGAAGATAATATAATGATTGCAGATTTAATTTCATTTAAAATGATATGCTATCATTTGCATAAATGGAAGCTCTTGTTCATTTCCTATATCTGCTAATCACGAATGAGAGTTAAGAGTCATGGAAAAAAAATTTTCTCGGTTTTGAAATGTACAAAGATAATGATGGATTTATCCATAACTAAAAATGCAGGTATTCAAAGAGAAAATTACTCTGGAGCTTGGCAGAAAATGTAACGATGAGCTTATATAACCTCAAAAAATGAGTTGGGTACAATGAATTCTTTCATGTATATCACTTTTTATGTCTACATACCATTCAGTCCCTTCCATTTCAACGGGTAGGAGAAACTTCAATTTAGAACTGAATATAGAATTTAGGCCAAAGACCAAGCACTGTGACCTATGAGGTCATTCGGCGCTGAAACGGGAGTTGAGAGTAAAAGGCTCGGAAGGATAACAAGAGTTAAAACCTCGTAGTTGCGATATGAATCAATTGTTAAGAGAGGGTGGAAACAACGATGGAAGAGAGAGAATATGAAAGGAGGTTCAGTAAAAAAAACGAAAGAGGATTGCAGCTAGGGACCGAAGTCACGCTGCAAAGAACCCTAAGTAATGCCTACAGTGCACCGCGCGAGGCGCCCTAACGGCAATATCATCTCTACGGGGGAAACTTCAATATAAAGAGACAGCAATCTTTTACAATTTTTCTGTCGTCGTCTTAAATTTTATTTAGGAATTTGTTTACATATGCTATTAGTCACTAAATTGTCACCAAATACTACATTTGAAATACCACATGTCTACTCCAGTGATTATAAAAGAACATCAAAATTATTAAAATTTTCATGTTGCAATTTAACGAATATAAATACAGGTATTGATGCACCCCGTTAAAAGTATCAAAATTTCCATGTTGCAGTTTATTGAATATAAATTCAGCGATTTTGTCAATCCCATTAAAAGTATTAAAGGGTTCATATGTGACCGAATGAATGTAAATAAAAGTGACTGTTGAAAATCTTTAAAAGTATTACTATTTTCAATGTTGCAATTGAAAGAGTGTAAATAAAAATATTGTTGAAGCCATCAAAAACATTAAACGTTTTCTTGCTGCGATTTCAACCAATATTAATTCGGAGAATAACCTTGGAAAGGTAGGAAAAATTAATATTAATTTTCCCTTTCTTCTCAAGTGATGAAAAATTATCATATATTTAGGACTCTAACCTAACATTAATTTGGCCTAAGCATTCTTGGATATTTTTCGTTTTGGAGGGTGATTACTTGAAATTTTGCATTCTGGGAGGATATTTTTCGTTTTGGATGTAAACCCATGTGATTACTTGAAATTTTTGTTTTTTTATAAATCTACCACATCATATACAAATGTATATATATATATGTGTATATATATGTATATATATATATATATATATATATATATATATATATATATATATATATATATATATATATATATATATATATATATATATATATATATATGTATGTGTTTATATATATATATATATACTTTATATTTTTACACTATACATATATGATTTATAAAAAGAAAAATTATATATATTACAATGTGTGTATGTGTTTATGTGTGTATATGTGCACTGGGTTTGTACACTTATGGATTTACAAAAGAAAAATTAGGTGTTAGCCTTCCGGTTAGCTAGGAGACTTGGGAATCAGTCCTAGCCACTGGACCACGTCGAGTATTTGGAGAACTTAAATATGTTCGAATTTTTAGAAGCTTCACGTACGAGCACCTTTATGTTTATGGTAAGAGGACATTCACACTAAAATATAACAATCTGTTCTAGTTCATACATGGATAAAACACTCACATTGCATATTATACATATAAGTGGAATCTAGTGAAAATTACATACGTACATAGAAATATATATATATATATATATATATATATATATATATATATATATATATATATATATATATATATATATATATATATATATATATATCATATATATATATATATATATATATATATATATATATATATATATATATACATATGTATGTATATTATATATATATATATATATATATATATATATATATATATATATATATATATATATATGTATGTATATATATATATATATATATATATATATATATATATATATATATATATATAAAATATATATATATATATATATATATATATATATATATATATATATAAATATATATATAATTCTAAGCTTCAATTATAGGTCTATGAAACATATCAAATATTTCCATTTGAAATACACTTCTCAGTTCTGGCATTCTTTGCATGAAATTCATTTCATCTTTTCCTTCTTGAACGAAATCTGATGATATATTCATGCAAACATAGATGATGGTACAGCTTTCCACGTTTACAGAATCTATCAACAGTGTGAGATGATGTATGTAAATCTCGCCATAATTTTGCTAACAGATATGTGATCTACCCACATACAGATACACAGAGCTATAACTTTTTATATCGTGTTATCTTATGTATCTAGATTGTATATTCCATGTATATGGCCCTGAGCTGAAATAAGGGATATTATTATTATTATTATTATTATTATTATTATTATTATTATTATTATTATTATTATTATTATTATTATTATTATTTCTAACGTTTCTTTAGAAAAAAGATAATTATTAGAATTTCATAAAAAGATCGTAATTCGAAAGAAAAGAAATCATTATATTAATCGACAATTCATATATTTAAATGCCAAACTGTCTTTGAAATTCAACAGAACGAAGTTTGGAAATGCAAGAATTATTGCCGTTCGCATTCGTAAAGTTTTATCTCGATTAGCAAATGACCGCGAGGCTAGCGTGAGCCAGTTTATCAAAGGCCTTTGATAAACTTTGCGACTAATGTTATGGCGAAAAATCTTTGGAGTGACTGGTTTACTTCGTGTGTCTGACCCAGTTATAAACTTAGAATGAAGACATAAACAATTATGAATGATGTATGTATATATATATATATATATATATATATATATATATATATATATATATATATATATATATATATATATATATATATATATATATATATATATATGTGTACATATATATATGTGTGTGTATGTATATCATATATGCAAAAATATATATGAAAAGAGCAAAGGAACACAAAAAATTAAGTGGAAATATGACGACATATTCCATGAAGCATTGAACGAAGCAATATGCCGAATAGCACTATATGGAAAACCTTAACTTCTCGAGCGATGAATGATTTCAAAATGAATCCAACTAATTGTTTAGTACTCAAGAAAAAAATCCGATGGGATTTTATTGATTATGACAAAATGTAGGGCTAAACAAAAGTAAAATGTTGGGAATATGTCAACCACTATAAGGATGAGAGAATTATATTTCGCTAACTTGCCTAAAGATTAAAGGGATAATATCCTTCTGAGACCTATCCATACTATTACTTCCTGAATGTGTTACTAATAAATCTGAATGTGTTATTAACAAATCTGTATGTGTCATTAACAAATCTGAATTTGTTGTTAGTAAGTCTGAATTTGTTATGAATAAATCTGAATTTGTTGTTAATAAATCTGAATGTGTTATTAATAAATATGAATTTGTTATTAATAAAGCTGAATGTGTTATTAACAAATCTGTATTGTTATTAATAAATCTGAATTTGTTATGAATAAATCTGAATGTCATTAATTAATCTGATTTGTTATCAATAAATCTGAATGTCATCAATAAATCTGAATTTGTTATTAACAATTTTGAATTTGTTATCAATAAATCTGAACGTGTTATTAGTGAATCTGAATTTGTTATTAATAAATCTGAATGTGTTATTAATAAATATGAATTTGTTATTTACAAGTCTGAATTTGTTATCAATAAATCTGAATGTGTTATTAATAAATCTGAATTTTTTATTAATAAGTCTGAATTTCTTATCAATAAATCTGAATTTGTTGTTAATAAATCTGAATGTGTTATTAATAATTCTGAACGTGTTATTAATAAATCTGAATCTGTTATTGATAAATCTTAATTTGTTATTAAAAAACCTGAATGCATTATTAATAATTCTGAACGTGTTATTAATAAATCTGAATTTTTATCAATAACTCTGAATTTGTTTTCAATAAATCTGAATGTGTTATCAATAAATCTGAATGTGTTATTAATAATTCTGAACGTGTTATTAAAAATCTGAATTTGTTATTAATAAATCTGAAATTGTTATTGATAAATCTGAATTTTTCTGTAAATATACCGAGTACACCATCACTGGGTAAAACGATAAAGATCAAATTTAGATCTCCACTATTTACCAACTGGCTCTGCAATGTTATTGAAAACAGAGCACAAACCGCTTCCAATTTTCCTTAGAAATTACCATAAATTATCATTATAAATTTGACTTATTGGTTTTAATTCCATGAAAAACCTCATTCAAGGAAATTCAGGTGGTAGTTATAATAATCCAGCCTGCCCTGGCCTTCCGTATTGTACCTGATTGTTTATACTGAAAGAAATGTGTGAGTCACATCGTTAATTTCGTAATCTAATTTCGGGCCATTTCTTGGCTCACATTAATTAACCGAGTATAAAACAAAAGGTAAGGAATAAAACGGTAAATTTACAAAAGGTCATTTTCCCGGAAATGTCCATAATTGGAAATCCTGCAAATCATTAGTTCCTGGTATACAGGAAAACTTTTATTTTACCTTATATTCATTCTTTTCTGCTTTTAATGATATCTCATCATGATGTGCGCTGCTGACTCACTTATTTAAGGGTACTCCGAGAATTACTTCTTTAGATTATTTTAAGAAGGGGTTCAAAATGGTTCACAAAAGGGTGTTTACAAAAACGCTTTGTTTTTTGTCAGACAATCGTATTACAGCAAAATTAAAACCCTGGCTATTATATGTAATTATTAAATAACCCCTAAAGACATTATATTTAGGAGTTGAACTCGAAAGATATGTTTATTAGAGAAATTCGCAAGTTATATTTAGTAGGGAAACTCGAAAGATATATTTATTAGATAGACTCGAAAGATATCTTTATTAGGTAAACTCTAAAGGTATATTTACTAAAGAAACTCGACAGATATATTTATTGGAGAGACTCGAAAGATATATTTATTAGATAAACTCTAAAGGTATATTTACTACAGAAACTCGAAATATATTATATTCATTAGATAAACTCGAAAGATATATTTACTCTAGAAACTCGAAAGTTATATCTATTAGATAAACTAGAAAGATATGTTTATCAGATAAACTCGAGAGGCATCATAATTATTAGATAAACTCTAAAGATATTATATTTAGTAGGTGAACTCGAGAGATATATTTATTAGAGAAATTCGCAAGATATATTTATTAGAGAAAGTCGAAAGATTATTTATTAGATAGACTCGAAAGATATACTTATTAGATAGACTCTAAAGGTATATTTATTAAAGAAACTCGAAAGACATTATATTCATGAGATAAACTCGAAAGATATATTTACTTCAGAAACTTGAAAGTTATAATTATTAGATAAACTCGAAAGATATTACATTTATTAGATAGACTCGAAAGATTTTATGTTTTATATCTTTATTAGTTAAACCCTAAAGATATATTTATTACATAAACTCTAAAGATATATTTATCAGATAAACTCGAAAGATATGATTGTCAACATGATGCCACAGAGAGGTTGTAGATATTTTGTTCGAATAGAAAAATATTTAATGAAAAAACTTTAAACATTAACTGAATTCTTAATTTTATATTCATGTTTGTAGCATAATCCTGTACTACTGGAAAAGGATTCTTGGCAGATAAAGTCCATCTGTACTTGTCAGTCCAAAAGTTAGCTTTCCGAAGTTCATTTATGATCACAGACAGCTTGAAGTGGTTTACAGAGTTTTGTGGAAACTGAATCGAGAAAAAATGATTTTCGTAGAACCACAATTTTTTCCGGGCATAAATACAACTTCAGTGTACTTTTTAACATTGCTGTCGGCAAGGGTTGGTGAGATTACTTATAATACAATGCCAGCCTGTTCCCTTTGACGCATACACACACACACACACACACACATATACACATATAAAGACAAAACCACACGAAGGAAAGAGATATATAACATATATACGAAGTGTATTTTGTCTTTATTTATATATTCATCATGAAGGAAAGAGTTCAATATTTTCTTTATTTATATATTATCACGTTACACACGTGATTCAGTTATACATACACACACACACACACACACACACACATATATATATATATATATATATATATATATATATATATATATGTGTGTGTGTATATATATATGTGTGTGTGTGTGTATATGTGTGTGTGTGTACATGTAACTAGGCTAATGACTGCTTGATTGAGTGTCACATTAGCTACTTAACTGAGGGTAGATAACAATGACTAGAGCATTTTAAAAGGAAGGGAAAACAAAAACAGAAAAAAAGAAAGAGGTGAAAAAGAGAGATCGGAAAAAGATAGGGTATCATGGCCAAATATATAAGAGAGCTTATTGTATCATTAGAGACGGAAGCGAGAAGAGAATCACATAACGATTGTAACTTACGATGACAATAGTGGCGTTGTTTTCCTTGTAGAGTGTGACCTGGAATCATTCTTACCATAGTAGTAGTAGTAGTAGTAGTAGTAGTAGTAGTAGTAGTAGTAGTAGTAGTAGTGTTACTATTGTGAGCAAAATTATTCAAAGGCCAAGTGGAGGAGAACATGAATGAGACAGAATCAAAAACAAAGATCAGTGAAATAAAACGGAAATTTACAAAGACCATAAGAAATAAATATGGCTATATAATGAAAGCAGTTGTGCTGCTGCAATGCAGAGCAAAAGGAAGCTGCAAAGAAAAAGTGAAGAAGATTAATGGGACAGAATAAAAAATAAAGACCAGTGAAATAAAACAAAAATAATAAAGACAATTCGAAATAAGTATGGCGATATAATGATGATCAAGACTATACAGACCCATAAGGGTCTTTATCCTTGATTATAAGACATTTGAGGAGATTTATGGTTCTTAACCGCCCCCCCCGCCCCCCACCCCTCCAATCACAGTCACTTTTATTGTGCCTTTCAAAATTGATTAAGGAAAAATATGACCCGCGCGTACGAATCTGATAAGATTATATTGGGGGTAAAGTATAATGAATATTTATTGTGGATCAGATAACCGGTGGAGAATTTTAAGTAAAGTAGACGATATTAAAATGTGAGGAATAAATTGTCGTATCAGATTGTCGTATCAGGTAGCAGCTCAAAAAAGACTTATGGAAAACTAAAGAAGCCGCACTTATGGTGATGTAAACATGGACAAAAAGTTATATAACTTATTATTCTGTGCTGAAGGTTCATAAATAGATACCTATTTTCAATTCATGGAGACAATATACTGAATGACATAAATTTCAGGGACAAAAGCATTTTTATAATTTGCTACAGACGCAGTAGAAAACTTTTAAAATTGATCAAGTGTATATCAGCACTATTTTAAAATTTGATCAAGTGTACATCAGTACTATTGCAGTGATAATTGAAAGGATTTTGCCATACAGCACAAATAATTTTGTCGTAGTATGTCAAACTATAAGCACATCTTATTCCTACGGTATTGGTTTCGTCGTGACCTGTCAAATGTAGGCTAATGACGAAATAATTGGGATTCCCCTTCCCCTCCACGCAACTTCCACTGGGAAGGAGACCTAGAATATTCAGGCAGCATTACAATTATGTATCAAACCTCTTGGCGCACACATGAATGAATATAATGGAACTTATAGGGCACTCCGTCAGGTATTAGGTTCAGTTACCATACTTGTGATAGTTGGAACGTGACCCATCAAGAAATCATTTCGAAGTGTTAAATAAGAGCTATTCTATAGCATCTGAATTCTGTAGCATCTGATTAGTCAGCTCACATGGAATTAGTGATTGCTGAGCCTTACGATAGTCAAGTGGGAATTATCTCTCTCTAGTGGACTCTTGCTTCAACCAATAACAGGTAAAATCCTACAGAGAAATGTTAGCAGCTAACTGTAGAACACTGGCTGCTAACTCTCAATATACTGCAGCTATATTTTAGTACAATTGCTGGTGACTTTTCAGTTCCAATCCAGCCTTCCATCTAAATGTATGTATGTAGTGATAACTACATACGTCTCTTTTTTTTGGTTTCTTATATTACATGATTTTTTCTAAGAATCTAAACATCACCATATATATACAATATATATATATATATATATATATATATATATATATATATATATATATATATATATATATATATATATATATATATATAATTATGTGTGTGTGTATGTATGTATAATATATATACACATATACTGTATATGTATGTGCGTGTGTACACACTTATTTTAATAACACTGAAGTTAAGTACTGTTCATTTTTTTTCCATTACGTTCCGTTAGGACAGCCCAAGGGAATGTTCTGTGCCCTTTGTAATCTGTCGACAGAGATATTAAGCCCTATTGATTCCATACACATAACTGTGAGGCCCTGAATCCCTGCTCCCATAGACAATTAGTAGTCCTTTATGACTGGATTCTTTTTTCATTCGCAATTAGTTCTCATTCTCTCCATTGCCTCTCCGCACCTTCTTTCTTTTAATATCAGATCAGTCGGTTTATAATTCCACTGGAATAGACGTCGGATTATTAATTACTTCCTGTAAACTTTGAGCCTTTTCTTGCGTTCGTAGAATGAAAGGGTTTTTTTCATACCAAGACGGAAGTGTTTACATCCGTATGCCCAAATCACTTTTACACAATAGTCGGTAGTTGATTGTCTATAGGATTCTTAATTGGTGACCTGAGTAATGGGTTCTGTCGTTGCTGGTTTCATGTTTTTCACTTGATAATTAGCAATCCATCACTTTATAAGCATAAATTCTCCTTCATATGCTACCAGCATATCTTTTTTTTTAGTCAGTTTCTAATAGATCAACAAATGCCTTAATACACCTTCTGGTATGCAGTGGTATAACTTCCTTAACTCAATAACCAAATATACACCATACACACTTTCCACTGCCATAAGTAATATTTAGTTTAAGACTAAATCTTCAAATTTTCGCTCAGTAAGATCAGTGTTTATTATTTAATGTGTGATCCTTCAGCTGTTTTCCAAGAATCGATAGTTCTCAACAGTCACCGACACGAAGAACTTGACTGCCTGGTGGAGGTTTAAAGTGCCGAAGGCGCATACATCCATTATGGTATTTATCGGTCCTTTGTCCAGTTGGAGATTAGATACATATATAAATAACTAATAATATATATATATATATATATATATATATATATATATATATATATATATATATATATATATATATATATATATATATATATAATAGCAAGCAAGAGTTCAAAGAAGACGACAGTCAATAAATCAGTTGCATATTTATTGTAAGACACGTTTCGTGTTACTTGAACACATCATCGGTCTGCAAAATTGAAAAATACGTATTAATTCTCTTAATTCAAAATAAAAGCTAAATAAAAAACAGCAGTTACAATCTTTAAAATTACAAATTATATAAAGCTAAAAAAGAAAGTGAAGAATTTGTTTTTTTAAGGCTACCTGATCAAATGAAAGGGGAAAGACGAAGCGAGACCACAGGCTCACGCATGCCCAGAAATCACGCATGCCCAGAGAACACTTAGGCCAAGTGCAAAGGAAGAAGACACGCTGGAGTTTAGAAGAGGTGCATGACGTTCAATAAACAAAGACTCAAGGGTCGTTAAGTAAGCCGATTGTTTGGCAGTTCCAATTTGGGAAAAATGTTTTTTATCAATATTAATCTTGCATTTAACGGCATGATTTCTAATACCAGAAAATTCGGGGTTAGTAATTCGTGAGCCAGTTCTGTAGCTCAAACCTAAGTGGCTGTAATAACGGACCCACAACATTCTCTTTGATGAGCCAATGTAACTCCCAAGACACCTTGGGCATTCAAATTTGTAAATAATATTGACTTCATAAAGGTCTGTAGCTTGTCCTTATAATTAAAAAAGCCGCCAATCTTTAGTGGATTCATAGGTATTAAATTCAGTTTTAGAAATCCAAACTCTTTTTCGAAGATTTGTTTAACTTTGGATCTATGAAAGTCAGAGTGCGTATATGGTATCGTGGCGTATAGTCCAATATTATTTACAAATTTGAATGCCCAAGATGTCTTGGTAGTTAGCTGGCTCATCAAAGAGCAAGTTGCAGGTCCGTTATTACAGCCACTTAGGTTTGAGCTACAGAACTGGCTCACGAATTACTAACCCCGAATTTTCTAGTATTAGAAATCATGCCGTTAAATGCAAGATTAATATTGATAAAAAAACATTTTTCCCTAATCGGAACTACCAAACAATCGGCTTACTTAACGACCCTTGGGTCTTTGTTTATTAAACGTCATGCACCTCTTCTAAAGTCCAACGTGTCTTCTTCCCCTTTGCGCTTGGCTTACAGTAAGTGTTCTCTGGGCATGCGTGATCTCTGGGCATGCGTGATCTCTGGGCATGCGTGAGCCTGTGGTCTCACTTCGTCTTTCCCCTTCATTTGACCAGGTAGCCTTAATAAAAAAATAAATAAATATAATTTTTTGCTTTCTTTTTTCCGTTTATATGATTTGTAATTTTAAAGATTGTAACTGTTGTTTTTAGTTTTAGCTTTTATTTTGAATTAAGAGAATT